>NC_046376.1:21097757-21165435 GCF_011125445.2 Fundulus heteroclitus | reverse complement strand
GGCCACAATGACAAGAACGACTGCATGGAGATGCACCTAATTGTGAAGCACGGTGGTGGCAGCATCATGCCGAGGATCAGTTTTACCACCAGAGGTACGGATGCATTGATCAAAGGGCCCTCCTAATTCCTCACATTCACCGGGGAATCCACAAAATTCAAATGTTCCTTCAGCACAACGATCCAAACCTGCATCATCAAAACTGTTTTCTGGGATGAATAAAGCGGGTTTATGCTGTGCTTCTAAAATGGCTCCAACCTCAACCCTATTAAAATTTCTGGACTTTGCTCAACGCAGACTCCATTGTGAGAAACTAGTCATTTTGAGTTGAACTCTACCAAGTCTGCCTAGAATAGTTATCCTGCAAGAATTGAGCCAGAACCTTTTGGATTGCTCCAAAAACATCTGATTTAGCTGCAACGGATATAAAAGAAATTCAAACCAAATATTACTGAGAGTGTATGCATATATTTGAGCTTGTAAGTAATTTAGTGCACCTAGCTCAATTAAACAAAAGTTTTTTTTGGCTCTTTAATTTCTCCACCCTAATAACATTTCAAATAAATATTGAAATCCCCAAAATAAAATGACATCTTTGCCCACGGGTTGCTTGTAAAGTATAACAGTTTTCATAAAGTTGATCATAGGAAGCAAGTTTAACTTTTTTTTTGTCTTCTATACTTTCAGGATCTTTTTTTCCCCTCATCACCTTTCACTGATAAGCTGCACTGCTGCACTTTTCCGCTGACAGGTTAGGTTTGAACATTAAATCAAGAGGAAAAAGGATGAAGTCCTCTTCGGGGAAACTTTCCAGCTGTGGCTCTTTCATCCAGCCTGAATGTGTCTTTACTGAGACGCTGCTTGGTTGGGATACTTGACTGACCGTGACAGCTCTTTGTTGCCACTTTCTGCTGCCAAAAACCTGCTTCTCAGAAAATATCATCTCATCTGCGGCAAATTCCCACTGCAAGATTTTCCCAGAGTTTTGTCACTGTTCATAGTCTGGCTTGTACTTTTCAGCTGGATCATGATGTCCTTATTATGAAAGTGGGTTTCAATCAGGAGCACAATGCCATGGTGACTTTTTTGCCTGTCACAGCAAAGGCTGCTCAACATTTTCTCCATTATTTAGGATTGCAGGCACTGATCAGATCATTATAGCTCTGTGAACAAAGACTGACAGAAAAAGACACGAAATACATTTAATATTAGCGACTATTGTGCATGTCAGAAAAAGCTGTTTGGCGCTCTCTGCTGGTTAAAATAATCTGTGACAACGCTGGTGGATGAAGGATCACATTTATTTATTAACTTATTTATTAATACTAATAATAATAATATTAATAATAATAATGATAAATACCAATATAAATACACATTATTATTATACTGAACAAAACCAATAAATACCATTATTATTAATAAAATAAATACATATAAAAGTAATCAATATATACCAATGAAATCCATAACATGTAAATAACTGTACCTTTTTAAGCTACCTTTTATATTTTTCTATTATGCTGTGTGTGTTTTAATTATATTACTGGATACTATATTATATTATCTCTTTATTTTAATACAATATTTCACAAAGGTAATTTTTACATGACCTTTGTGAAAAATACAATTGATTTCACGGTAATTCCAATATATATATATATATATATATATATAGATATATATATATATATATATATATATATATATATATATTATATATATATATATATATATATATTTATGTGTGTGTGTATGTTAATCAGAAATATAGTGTAAGTCTGATCTGTTGTGTGCTGCAAAATTAGTTTAGCCTGTTATTTTTACAGTTGCTATGTCTGTGACAGTTTTGTATTGATTTGCTGTGTTACAAAAACTTGAGTTGTAGTAGTTGTAGTTTTCAAGTAAACATGCTTGTTGCACCAGTTTGGCATTCCCATCAATTACACAAGTAGAGCAGCACTTAAAGTGATTAAATCCCCCACTGCTAATTAGATTTATTGGTGAATTGGAAATCAAACTTACAGCTAGGTTTAGATATTTAAATAAAACAAAGATTACAAGAACTTTATTCAAATGCAACAGTTATCTTACGGCCAGGGTCTGCTGCAGTCCACAAATGATTCGATCTCCTGCACAGAATCTTAAATCAGGTCTGGTCTCGGGCACACCCCAGTAAAACAATCAATGCTTTCATGAGCTACATCAGGGGAGGTTGAGCTAAGACTTGCAAAGTGGATCTCCAGGAACATTTAGGGCCTTTATTCCATTTTGCATATCCGTTTGTGCAAGGGACGGGTCTCTTCCCTGAACATCTCGGCCAGTTCTCATGACACAAGGTACAGCTAGTGACCGAGGTGCTTGAGATGCTTAACGAGAAATGGACAGTGGCTGCACAATCTGGCATGGTGCAAAGAGGAAGCCAACACCGGGCCGTCACCAGATTCCTGTAGAGGCAGGTGATCAGAAACCCTTGTCTGAGGAAGACCCGTGAGAAGCCTTGATGGCAGCGGCCACTGCACTGCCGTAGATTAAGGAACTCACTCATCACTGAACTCCAAGGCCTACAACCCCACTCACCTGAAAGGACAAGGACAAAGGTTTTACCTTTGAATCAGCGGGAATGTCGGACGGAGGAAAAGACATCTGCTTAGAAGAACACTACACCTTCACTGATGAAGCATGGTGGGTGGCTCTAGTGGTTCTAGACCACAATGTCCATCTGACTTCCTTCCATCGAGCTTACAGGAAACACTCACATCAAGCATTTCTAAAGACATTTTTGATTCAATAAAAAAAATACAATGTTTTTTTTTTTTCCTTTTATTGACACTTTTAGTTCTGCTTTAGTTTCCATTTTGGACCGTGGTCTTCCGCCTTTGATCACCTGATGACTTAATCTGTTTTCAGCTTAAAACCATTTAAATAAATGTCCTCTTCTGTTTTTAAAGCTCTCGCTCCCGTTTCTACTTTGTTTCGTTTTGAAGCTTAACTCACAACCTGGTCACAATCGGGCAGTGTGAAAAACAAATCCATATCATTTTATTTCCCTCAGTTTCAACATTTTGAGAGGAGTTATACCTTGATATCCGTAGGCCCCCCCCTCCATCAGCTGAGGCTAACACTTATGAGCTCAACTATTGATGGTAAAATGCAAAGATTTCTGTTAAAACTGACATAAGCAACATTGAATTCATATTTTTTTATTGATCTTTCTTGCTCTGCACCTCCACTGTTATGCATTTATTGATTTAAAGAGGTCCCTATACATCTCTTATGCCCTCTTTGGTTTTACCCTCTCCTCCCTTTGCTTGGATTTAATATTTATCACTCCTTGGGAGCTCCGGCTGTACCTGAGCTCTGCTCCCAGCGTGTGGGTCAGCCGGGGTGAGGGCTCCCTGCTGACTGTGAATCACTCCTGAGCAGAACATCTAATGAGGGGAGTAACCGAACTCCCCCTCTGTCACACCGAGTGCTGAAATAACAAATGAGCAGCAGCAGACAGGCAGCACAGACCTGCTTCAGCTGCGATGCTCAAAATGAAAGGTACACGGTGGTTTGGTTGTGTCAAAAAAGGTATTATCCTTCTCACACGGGGTATATAAATGTCAGTAAATCCCAAAATACTGCGAAATACCATGTTTTAAACCGATTCTTTTAGAAAAGACACAGAGGAGCACAGCCCAAGATGTGGGTTCTGTGTTTTAAAACATGTGACCAGTGTTGTATAGTAACGAAGTAAAAATACTTCACTACTGTACTTAAGTATATTTTGGAGTACTTTATACTTTTCTCGAGTATAATTTTTTTTAATAACTTTTACTTTTACTTCACTATATTTCTGAACTTAATTGCATACTTTTACTCCAATACATTTTCAATGTTTGGTTTAGTTACTCGTTACAAAAAGAGAGAGAGAGAGACTCACGCAAGTGTTTTGACCCCACCTACTGATTGACTGCGACAAAGTCGGGACTTGCCTGGTCTTGTTCATCACCACCAACAGGTTAACAAGCTGGTTCAGTAGTAAAGCAGGTTAAATTAACCTTGTGGTATGGGTAAAGCATCTGATAGCAGAGCCAGGAGTCCTAATTTTCTTAACTAAATGATACCTGCAGGTGTATCTATTAGCAGGTTTACCACTTTACCACTTCCTGTAGGTTAACTAGACCTGGTTTATCACTTAACCATGTTCTTAGTATACACTCCCTGGTCTAAATTTTACCTGCACTTGGTTGTGTACAATTTTAAAGTGTATAGCACTGACCTTACTTAAAGAAGGAAAACTGAAAGCTTACAAAAAGGTTGTATTTTCTATCTAAACTTGGTCTAAATTTCTCCTGCACTTGGTTGTTTATATTATTTTAAATGAATTTGACTTTCAAAGTTTACAAAAATCTAAAAAAATGTCATTCAAACTGCATTTGCTTTGTTTTACTTTTTACTTATACTTTTTATTACATTACTTGAGTACATCTATTTTTACAGTAATTTTCATACTTAAGTACAAGACATTTCAGATACTTTAAGACTTTTACTCAAGTAACATTTCAGTCAGTGACTTGGACTTTTACCAAAGTCATATTTTGGAGAGGTACTTATAGTTTTACTTGACTCAGAGATTCTAGTACTTTATACAACACTGCATGTGACAATCAGAAACTTTAACAAATCTCATTGGGATTTATGCGACAGACCAACACAGAGGAGGTTAGAGCCCAGTTGTAAAGTCAAAACAACATAAACCGCACTGAGCCTTTTTTTGTTTAGCCCCGTTTTTTCCCTTTTTACCCCTAAATAAAAGCCAGTGCAACCAGTCATTCCAAAAAGAGTAAAAAAAGAGTAAAAACAAAGCAATTGGACTTGTTTTCCGTAGTTTGAAGACGTTTCACTTCCTATCCAGGAAGGTTTCTCAATTCAAAAAGTCTGGAGTAATGTGGAGCATCAAGCTTTATACTACTGCCCAACAAAGGCCTTGCAATGGCTTAGATATTGAGATATTGAGACATTGAGAAAGCTTCCTGGATAGGAAGCGAAACGTCTTCAAACTACGGAAAACAAGTCCAGTTGCTTTGTTTTTTACTCTTTTTGGAATGACCATGACCTGGATGACTGAGAATCTTCACCAGCACGGTGCAACCAGTCGCCTTCAAAAGTCACCTAATTCACAAAGAGAGTCCACTGGTGAGCAGTTTTATCTCCGTAGGAATCCTGCTGTTCCGCGAAGGCCTCAAATGTTTGTCAGAGAACATCGATGAACAAACAGCGTCAGGAAGACGGAGGAACACAGCAGACAGGTCAGGGGTGGATCTGTGTTTAAAGCAGGGTCACGGTGTAAAACAGTGTTCCTCTCTCTGAACATCTCAAAGAACTCCAGACATGCATTTGTATTCGTTAGTTAGTTAATTCGCTGTATATATCCACCTTTCACTGCCAGCACAGCTGCAACTTTAAGCGGCGGAGCATCTGAGAACACTAGTTTTCAAGTCACATATTCTCATTTGGGTTTAGATGTACCTCTAATTCATGACTATGCTTGGATCCGAACCATTTTATCGTAGCTCTGTATGCTTAGCGCTGTAGTTCTGCTGGACAGGGAACCTCCGCCCCTGACACAAAGCTGCTGGATTTATGCAGACAATCAATTACAACCACATGATTGACTGCTGAACCGTATTTTAGTTTAAGGTTATTAAGGTAAAGGGGACCAGACGCTACTGCATGACACACTTTTCAGTTTTTTTATTTATTGGAAAAAAATTAGGAGGGAATATGATTTTCCTATCACTCCACAGTAACTGATGTCTTTGTGTTAATATTTTTGTAAAGTGAATCTCTTTCAAGCAGACCCAGATCAAGCAGACGACTCTCCCTGTAGCTCTACGCCTCAGCAGGAGTAAATGCTGCTTGTCGGGACTTTGAAGCAATCAACTGGTTCCCTTATATAGGAAGTTTTTTTACCAATCTGTATAATATGATCGAATTTGACTTTGTAAAGTGCCTTGAGATGACATGTTTCATGAATTGGTGCTACATAAATAAAATTGAATTGAATTGAATCTAAGAGAAAGGTTTTGCAAAGGGGACAGAATGCATCTGTGTCACCGTGTGATTGATCGTGGAAAACTATACGAGCATGCCACTAAAGCATTGCCAAAAATCTAACTGGACATTGCATCAGTAATTAACAAGGGCCATCCAGTAAAAGAGTTTATAGCAATATAAGTTTTATCGTAGCTGTATTAAATCTCCAAACTGCTTCCGATTTTTTGACAATTTTGCTGCTTGACGCTTTTTCCGCTCCTCCCTTTAATTACTCGCAGCCTATTCAGCCGTCAGCTCAGGATCAGCTGCTTGTCGGCTGCCGGCTAAATAAAACATGAAGCCTCTATTTCTGCTGTCTCCAAAAACACTGAGCAGAGGAAGTGGCCGGCGGCTGCTGGCTTGGCCTTGGTCGAGTTACTTGCCGTCCCAAAGATAACCTCTTTACTTTGTTGTCTTATGTTTTTCTTCACATTTTATCACTGTTCCTACTATTTTTTTTGTCTTAACTGTCATCATGCTCCACTGCGGATAGTGGAGGCAGAGTTACGTAAAGACTTTTGGCTAAATGATACGGCGGATGATGGTCTGCTATCTTCTGAGCACAGATCCATCTTGAACTGAAGAAAATGAGATAACAGATGCAAAATGTATCTCAGTTTTTATCTAGACGTTTGTATCGTAATAACAAAATCATATGTACGAAAGGTGTTCAGCATTTCATCCAAAATTACTCTGTTAAAATAATTAGACCCGTCATTTGCCTTTATGAGTAAAAAGAGACTGAAATCCTAGTTTAGGCTTAAAGTTGTTTTTGTTTTTGAAAAGCTTTTCTTTGCTTGGCACTTCTTCTTTTTTTTGTCCAAATATGAATGGACATCCTAGAACATCTAGAATAGACGTCATATTAGTATAACCACAAGCACTTTAATCTTTAATTTATTCCCATTTTTTCTGCTCTTTTAGGTGCTCTTGGTAATCACATTGCATCACAAACATATGAACACTTTTTCACATTTTGTCACATAATAACCCCAAATTTCAATGTATTCTATTGGATTTTTTTATTTTTGCAATAGATTCAAAAATACTAGATTATTGTGACGTTGGTGGAAAATCATATAGGGTCTTTAAGCCTTTCCAGACCTATTGCTCTGACTTTCTGTGGTCATGAAATCCTTTGAGTGCCTGGTGCTGAAGCGTCTGAAAGACATCACAGGCCCCCCTGCTGGACCCCCTGCAGCAGAGGACGCTGTCAACCTGGGTCTACGCCTCATCCTGCGTCACCTCGACCAACCAGGGGCATACGCCAGAATCCTGCTTGTAGACATCAGCTCAGCTAAAATGAGCCGACACAGAGACAGTTTTCACCTCCAGGCTTTGTCTCTGCTGAACACCTTCCAGTCAGGGTAGCCAGCTACCCTGCAGGAAACAATAAGGATTCTTGCACTAACTCACCTAGCTTTTTATCCCTTGCACGAATATATGTAGAGATACAGGTTATAAATAATAAAAACCTCTTGTAGTCCTGAAACATGATTTTTGTTATAGATTGTAGTGGCTGTTTTTCTTGTCTGCGTGTATTTTTCACAATGCGGGCGTTGGAATCCAAAGTCAAATCCCTTGTTTGTACCCACAAACTTGGCAAACAAAGTTTATTCTGACTGTGATTGTGATGTGAAGGACATTTGTACACTGCAAAAACAGAACTAAAAATAAGTAAAAATTTCTTTAAATGAGTGCATTTGTACTTGATTTGAGCATGTAAATAAGATGGTTTGCCAATGAAATAAAATGTTTCCACTTAAAATAGGAACAATTCAATTCCATCATCTTATTTCAAGTGCAGGGTGTCTAATTATCTTATTTTAGGGGTAAAGATACTCATTCCATTGACAGATAATCTATAATATTTACTGGCTCAAATCAAGGACAAATAGACTAACTTTAAGAACATTTTACTTGTTTTTAGATCAATTTTTGCAGTGTATTTAGTCCCATGAATCAATGATTTCTTGCACCACCTTTTGCTGCTGTTTCCACCTTAGGTCATCTGGCATATGCCTCAATCTGGTTTGCCATCTGGAGACCGCAAATGTGCCAATTTCTTTCTGAAGAATATGCGTGACAGCCCAGACAGATTAGTTGGTGATGTTGCGTTTAGGGTGATGTGTAGTTTTAGCCTTTCCCACGGCCAAAAAATTTGTTTGTTGTCTCATCTGATTGCTCTTTAATATGATTGCTGTGTCCCCTACGTCACTTGTAGTAAATTCCCTCCGCTTTCATCCAGCATTTGCCAAATTTTGCCACTTTTCTACTGAGACCAGATTTGTGGTTCTGTTGGCAGATTCTCCCACCTGAGCTGTGGGTCTTTCCAGCTCCTCCGCAGTGACCACAGGCCTCACTGTTTCTAATTAACGCTCTTCTTGCCTCTGTCATTGTCCGTTTGGGTGGACCTCCATGTAGATTTGTAAGATTGGCCGACACTGGTGTTTTAAGGCTGATACTGATTGTTCTGAAATCAGTCTAACCGATGATCGACATGTGCTGCCGATTTTTTTGGCGCCGATTCATGAGGCCGATATTGTTTTTTCTTGCTCCATTTACATCATAAAAATTACAATGATGGCACATGGTGCAAAAGGTTTCAAAACTTGATTTTAAACCAGCTAATATAAGGAATCAGCTTCAGACCGCAGTTTGAAAGGTATTCAGATAAAAACATGCATAACGACTCTTATGGCAGCACTTCTCTAGTTTAATGGGGAGAAGGAGAAGAAAAAACTAGAGCTGGATGATATAGAAATTAAGGCATATTGATAAAACAGAAATCATATTGATGGATATCAACAATTATCCACAAATTCAAATAATTTTAAATGCAGCCATGACCATTTTATACTGTTGCTTGACACTGAATTAGAACTCAACCCTTTATTCAACCAACTTTTTACCAAAACTGCAAGTTCTTTGAAAAGAACATGCTTGCTGTTTGTTATGTGCCAAAATGCAAGTTTGAACTCTTAATACAACGTCTTTGAAGTTGCATTATTAACATGTTTTTTTTGTCACTTTGTTGTTAGTCAAGTCTTTATGACTTTATGAGATGGAGGGGAGCTTTTCTGTTTGGTCATTTCACCTTTACACACTTTCACACTTGGTAAAGTAACAAAGGGTTTCTAAATTTAAAACATGAAAAAGCTCAGTGAGGTTTTTGTAACTGTAATAATAATCATAAAAACAATAGCGTTAGCCACTAATCTAAAGCATCACATCAGCTGTGTGGACCCATTACTGCATGTATCTTTTTTTTTTTATCGGTCCCTGAGATATCGGGGGAACAGTTCTGGTGAAACGTAAACGCTGTAAAGAGACGGTGTGGGTCAAGGTGACTGATTCCCACACATCTTTTTATCTGTCATTCTGGCCTCAGCAGGCTTTTCCGGCTGGTCTCTGTTTCTCAGAAGATAAAAAAAAAAGTTATCAGATTCAGGAAGTTTGACATCAAGTCTCGTTTTATTTTTCAGTTTTACCAATGTCTTTAAGAAGAGAGAAGGGACCTTTAATTGAACTGTATAAAAAGTTTCACCTTCAACCCCAGTTTGACAAAGTCTGTGATGAGTTAACTGAGAAATGACTGCAGTTTTCAGGCAAGCAAAAGCCCGTTCTGTCATGGAACAATCATAAAATGTCTAAATACATAACATACTATTCAAACATTGAACTGTGGTATCAAATAAAGGAGGAGGCGATTCCCGCTGCACGCTTCATCCAGACATTACGGAAGGAGATCCTCCCAAAGCTGGCCCAAGGGTGGAGCTTTGGGAGGGCCCACGCATGCGGCAGAGCTGGAATTTCTTCATAAGGCAGCTGGCAGGAACAGGTACCAATGTAAGGCGAGGAGGAGCTCTGTAAGGTGAGTCAATTCATGAAGAAAAAAAAATCCCAGCAGCATCGTAAAACAAATTTATTTTTATTTATTTAACAGGACGAGTCAGTGCTAAATGTAATATGCCTTTTTGTATATACTTTAAAATGAATGCCGTACAAGGCACCTAATAACAATTTTTGTGCAGTTTAAACTCGTCACATTGGGCTCACAGTGGGAGATGCCAAAGTTTGAAAAACATCAGCTTCTGTGAACATATACACTAATAGGGACATGCATGATTGATAAATAAGACGGAGATTTAGCAAAAACCGCCTGTTTCTCTCTCCACCAGGATGTCCATGGACCTGTACAGCCCCAACATGGGTGAGAATGGGGCCTCCATGTGCCAGATGAAGCAGCTACCCTGCCACGGCGTGCCGCTCCTTCGCCTGCAGGCTGGTGGGCACCACGCACACAGCCACTCAAACCTCCCTCACAAGCCGTGCTTGAGCGACCCATCGCTGGTGGCGGCCTCTGGGACAACCCCTGCCCTCCGGCAGAGGGTCAGCGGTGCCACGGCAGGAACCTGCAACAGCCCCAGCTGTGCTGCTTGGAGACATGGACAGGTGGGAACAGCAGCCTGGGACGGCCAGAAGGGGAAGGTGCTGGTGACAGGTGGAGCGGGATATTTTGGCTTCAGGCTGGGGAAGGAGCTGGCCAGCGAGGGGATGACCGTGATCCTCCTGGATGTGAACAAGCCTCCCTGGGACATTCCTGAGGGAGCGATCTTCTTCCAGGTAATCCTCAAGGGTAAAGAAACCCTTGTCCTGCCTTTCCAGTAGCTCTGCCTTTTTTTCCTACTACTTTTCCACTGATGAAAATATCCTGCAGTCACTGTGGTGATGTGTTGATAAAATAAGAGTTATTGGCACTAATTGAGTGAGTTTTCCCGCTGTGGATCAATAAAGGATGTTTCTATTCTATTTAAATTCTAATTAATGAGCTATACTGAAGACTTAAGAGATTTTTTTTGTGTTTCAGGTTTAGCGTTTCTTATGACCTATTGCCACATAATATCATGAATAGGATTCATTAACCTCAAGCTAAATTCTACTTTATATTAAATATAAAGTTCTATAATATAAAATGATAACAATCACTCTATATTAAATATAACATTATGTTAAATAAAAGTCCACTTTTCTTTTTCTTGTAATTTTTAATATATTTGTTAATTATTTTTGATTTTTGCAAAATGCATTGAATTGTCATTTTCATATTGTCTAATAATGTTGTGATTTATGAAATTATTTATAATAGCTTAGCACATTTATTATTACTATTATTATTATCATTGTTATTATTAGTTAATTTATGGTTTATTGCTTTTCATTTTATTTATTTACCTATTTGCTTGAAATAATTATTTTTTCTTGAATTAAAAATCAATCATTTAATAGATTAATTAATATTTAATTTGGACTTGGTTCCTAATATTTGCCCTCCTGCAGTAACAGCCTGAGCAAACAGAGCCACTCGTACAGCTCTGGTTAGCTGTGTAATTGAGCTCTAGCTCTGCCGTACATACGTACGTCAGGTCAGTGTGCTGGAAACAGACGCAGGTGAGCGATCTGTTTCAGAGCACCAGCTGCCGACTGGGTCACAGAGAGTGGACACCTGAGTCAGGTTTCACCCAGTTGGCGGCTTTGCCTTGGTCATTTTATTTTACTTTTGAGTAGCTTTGCTGTCGCTTTTGGTTGTTTTCACAGCTTCACAGTTGTTTATTGTTTTCTTGCTTTGTCTGACCAGTTGGATAAAAATTGTTTTACTGTCTCCCACAGAGCGACATTCGGACCTATTCCTCCCTCCATAAAGTGTGTGAAGGCGTGGACTGCATCTTCCACACCGCATCTTATGGCATGTCTGGCCCAGAGCAGGTGATCTTCCTTCTCACCGTCTAAATAAGAGTGAGAGTTAGCCTCAGTGAACGTACCTGAAAGGTACGGCAGCCAGACAAGCCTCTGAACTGTTAACACGTTATCCTCGCAACCGAGAAGTCCTCCGACCTGAACGACAAGGTTTTTGTCACTGTGGCTGTCCCAGTGGATTAGTCATAAAACAACTCCAACAATAGAGTCGCCTACCTGAGTCAAACCTGTGGGGCGTTATTAGTTGTAGTCCCAACGTGGTAATGATCAAAAGGCTGATTTTTGTTTCAAAAAGAGGAAATGTGGATGAGAACGTTTCCTTGTGACAAAGAAAGCACCGTTCCTGTAAAGTATGTTGTCTGAATTCCTCTAGTGGCGTGCTGAGTGTCAAACGTGACTTGAGATGCTTTGGCGAACACGTGCGTTCATTCCTTACTGGAAAGCTATCTCTCTGTGACTGAACTCACATGCTAAAGTATTCACATGCCTACAACTTTTTCACTTTTTCAGTGCGCTGTATGGAGATGTGACAAACCAACGTAAAGGTTTCCAGAATCAGCAAAGGAAAAGGAAATTGAGCCACGGTTTTGAACGACTGTTATGAATAGAAATATGAAAAAGTAGGCATTTGTACTTAGCCCCTTGAATCTGATACCCCCAAATAAAATCCAGTGCAGGCGCTTGCTTTAAGACGTCACTTAATTGGTAAATAGAGCCTACCAGTGTGTAATTCCATCTGTGTATAAATCCAGCTACTCTCTGAAGGCTTCGAAGGTTTACCAGCAGACATAAGGTGAATTTTAAAAACTCTGGAGGGGCTGCAGACAGCAAACGCTCTGGTGGAAGAATTTGTTGATAGGAGAAATGTTAGTCACGCACTCTACAAATCTGGTCCTTATGCAAGAGCTGCAACTGACGTTATTGAAATAAATCTGTACAAAGTCCCGGCTACAGTTTTCCACAAGCCATGTAGAAGAAATGGCAAACAAGTGAAAGAAGGTGCCCTGACCAGATCAAAGCAAAGTCTGTGTTTTTGGCTTAAGTAGAAAATGCTATGGAAGAATAAAACTAGCACTACACGTCACCGTAGACACACCATCCCCTCTGGGAAAGACAGTAGTGGCAAAATCCTGCTGTGGGGTCAGGGAAGCCGGCCCGAGCGGATGGACGGTGACTGGAGGCAATTTGATTTACAATGCTGGAGGAGACATAAACGCCAAATGCTTGCAGCGGTAATTGCAGAAGGGGTTGATTCTCACAGGGGTGCTGAGTGTAAATGTATGCCACACCTTTCAAAGAAAATGCATTCTTTTTCTTCAGTTTCACAGTTATATGTGCAACTCTGGTTTGGTTTATCATACAACATCCCCAAAAGATTAACTGACGTTTATAGTTGTAATGTGGGAAAAATATGCAAAGGTTTAAGGGCTACGAATACTTTTGGAAGCAACTAAGTCTACTTAGCTAAAATTCATTGGAAATTTGAAAATACTTCTGAGAAACAAAGATTTTCTAACAAATGACACCTCCAGTTTTGTACAATGTTCTTAAATTCATTAAAATTGCAGCAGAATTGTTAAACCATTTCTCTTCTGTTAAATCCTTTTATAAGGAAACATGCAATGTCAAACAATCTAACCACAACAATCTTTCTGCAATAGAAAGACAGACATTTATTTTGAATACATACCAGTGTCCCCTGTGTAAACCTAAGGGTCACTAAAGGTCCCACAGCAGCAC
The DNA here is from genome assembly GCF_011125445.2 of Fundulus heteroclitus. Lineage (NCBI taxonomy): Eukaryota > Metazoa > Chordata > Actinopteri > Cyprinodontiformes > Fundulidae > Fundulus > Fundulus heteroclitus. The sequence continues at coordinate 21,151,854 of NC_046376.1, read as the reverse complement.
TTCAATCAGATTGAGATCTATACTTAGATTGGACCACAATTCTTCTCTTTTTTAGCCACTTTTTTGGAGATTTGCTGCTGTGATTGAGGTATTTTTCCTGCGATCTGATTAATTATCCCATATTTGACTATAATACTGTAATTTACTTAACAGGAATTCATGCTCAACTCAATGACTACAAGGTCCCAAAGCCCAGGGGCTGTAAACCAAGCCCAAACCATCATTCAGTCCATACTCGTGGTTGAAATCCTGAATTTAGCAAACATGTTATTCTTTTTTACAGCCAGGAAGTGCAACTTTTCAAACTTTGCCAGGGCGCCATATTTTCCTGCTGTACAAACATTCAACAAATCCAAATGGTCATTTTTTCGAGATGTAGTTCATAGGTTATTTTTTTACGATCAACTTTTGTGCAACGTCATTGTGACTTGCGAAAGAAAATTGGCTAAAATGTTTCCCACCTTTAAATAACCTTTCTAGATGTCAAATAAAAAAAGACTTCAGTAAGTCTGGAAGTGACTTGCTTATGTCTTTCCTTTCTGGCATTGGGTTAACACTCACCTGTATGTAATCTATGAATCCTGTTCTGATGGTGATCTGTTAATGAAGTGCATCAATTTGCAGCTTTTGGTCGCCACATTTCCCTGTGAAATCCTACAGAAGTAGTTAGAGTATACCTAGTTTCTCCACATGCAGCTTCCTTTAGGAGACACAGTGAGCAAGTTTAGCAGACCGTGATATGTGATCTAGTTAAGTGACATAATTTCTCTCCTGTTTTTCTGAAACCCAGCTCAGGAAGGAGCAGGTGGAGTCAGTCAACGTCGGAGGAACCAAGAATGTCATAAAGGGTGAGAAATCATCTTCGAATAACCGGTGCTGCATACAATTTAGTATCAGGTATGAAATATGTGATCAGACACAGTGTTTCCTGGAACTTCTGCCTGCGTAGCTCAGTGTGATTTCACTCTGTGACGTTTAAAGAAGTTTACTTCACCAGCTGTTATTCATCCAAAGGGTATAACTCTGTTCTGTGGCGTGATCGCTTTTTATTTCAGTGTGTATAGAGAGAGGCATCCCCAGGCTGGTGTACACCAGCACCATCAACGTGGTGTTCGCTGGCAAACCGATCGTGGATGGAGACGAGGCTTCGGTGCCATATTTGCCTGGCGATTTGGTGAGCAGCGGTGCAACACGTCTCGATCCGTGCACATGTTGCGTGTTTTGCGAACACACTGTAATGAATCCGTGTTATATTCCAGCACATTGACCACTACTCCAGAACTAAAGCGGTGGCGGAGCGGATGGTCCTCTCGGCCAACGGATCCTCCGTGAAAGGTGCGAAAAAGATCAGTGAGAGTAGGACCAGACGGAGCACAGATTTATAGGAAAAAGCTTGCGCCTAAAGGAGAATGTAATCAATCTTGTTTGGTCAGAGGTGCAGACAGAGGTGTGCAATTCAATACACGGTGCACTGAAGCGGTCACTCGATGCCGATCTCTAAGGCTTTTCCGGCCTGCGTGTACAAGTGTTTATCTTTTTGTCATCTTAAAACCTCAAATTCTTATGTTTCGTACTGGGATTTTAGATATTAGACCCACACAAAGTGGCGCCTAATCATTGAAGGGGAAGGAAAAATGGGCAAAGCGGGTCGTGTATTTGTATTCAGAGTACTTTTTGCAATGAGCTGGGCTGGATGTGCACCTTATGGAGTCTCTTATTCCATTCCTCTGTGTAACCCAGCAGACGACGAGCGATCATTATCCCATACATTTAATTAAGCATAAAGCACGCAGGTGTCACGTTATATACCGCAGGTTAATGTGCATGTATCTGCTATCAGAGGAAGTTTTTTCCGTTGGTATAAAGTCACCTCAGCAGCAGGAGGGGCGTAACAGAGCACATTTACATTTTAGTCTCCTCGTAGCTTCTCTACTCTTTTGCTTTCATGCTGTTATGTTGCCCTTGGACAAGTCATATTATTTGACTTTCAGATTGGGACCTTGCATAAAAACATGCCGTGACCCTAAGCATAGCTTTTTTTTCTTTCTGTACTATTTGCATGTAGCTCAGCGATCCTTCATTAAAGTGCAGTCAAACGATCGAGCGTAACTCTTTGTTGGCATACTGCATTACATTAGACAAATAAGTTTGGTTTGGTTTTGACCCTAATAGAAAAACTTGCACATTCATTCCTGCACTTGTTTCAAAAGGCGGAGGGACACTGCAGACCTGCGTCCTGCGTCCCTGTGGCATCTACGGACCAGAGGAGAGGAGACATCTCCACAGAGTGATGGTGAGCAAACAGCAATGTGTTTTCTGCCATCACTGAGAGCCTCTCTGGCAGCACGCCGGTTTGAAGTCTCCATTATTGATGAGGCTCTCCAGGCATCCGGTTACGTTGCCTTTTCTTCCAGCTTTTTCCCCTCCAAGGCAGCAGTCTGAACAGTTTGGGGAGGTTTTGATGTAGTATTTAGCCAAGAAGCCTAAGTCTGAATTTTTCTGCAGGTATCCTATAGCTTTCAGCAACTACAACTGCAAGAACCTGGCCATTAATGTTGACGTAACAATTAGCTTTTCTTTTATTTGAGTAGGTTTCGATCAACTTTCTAGGAGTAGAAATTGACACTTGAGCAAATAATTTACGTTCTAATCAGCTATTAATTAAGAAAATCAATCACATTCTTGATTAATTTAATTTAATCACAATAATAATAGTTACCCATTGACAGCTGGAGATAGGCACCAGCACCCCTGACAACCCCACAAGGGATAGACGTGTTAGAAAATGGATGGATGGACAATAATAATAGTAGTAATGATAATATTTATTTTAACATAATGATGTAAGACAACTATTTACTTTATTAAAATGTCAAAGGCAAATTTATGTGTATAGCACACTTCAGAACAAGGACAATGCAAAGTGCTTTAGATGATTCAAACATAGGAAAATAAAAACAGAATAAAAGCAAGTTGGAATAAAATGTAGAAAAATATAAACTAAAATAAAGCATAGGAAAATAGGTACCGAAAGCAAATATTAATGATTTTAAAAACAGTTGGACTACAAACGTAAACTTACTAGAAAAGTCAAAGACAATCCTACACAAAAATTGATGATTGGTTAACATTTGTTATTTTATAGTTTAAAATGCGTGTTCATACATTTATTATAGAATATTCAAATACAATGTTTTGAATAATTATGCACCCCGAAAAATGCAGTTCGGAATGTAAGGAGTAAAACCATATATAGTTATGCAATAGAAGTGCTATTTTCTTTTTACTTCACTTTACAATTATCAGAATTATACCCATAATAAGATGTCTAGAAGTGGAAATCTGTTATTTTCACAAAAGAAAAAAAGGAGAGGGCGTGGTTCTCCTGTCTCCAATGAGAATGCTTTTTATGCCTTTTAGATACCTTTAAATAAAATCATCCATAGATCTGAGTACTTGACTTTTTTTACTTTTTAAAATTACGTTGTCCTGAATTAAACGTTAGAAGGCTTGTAACTTTCTACATTAGATCATTTTGTTAATAAAGCGAAGTAGAAAAAGATTAATTTCATAGACAACCGACCCGTAAACTGCCTGCTTCTTGTTCTTTGTGTCAGATGAACGTGGAGCGGCGCCTGTTCAGCTTCAGGTTCGGAGACCCAGCAGCCAAGATGAATTGGGTCCATGTAGATAACCTGGTCCTGGCCCACAAGCTGGCAGCTGAGGCTCTCACAAAGAAGAAAAGCTGCGTCGCTGTGAGTAGAAAAGCCACAAGACCAGAAATGCGTTGATCTCTGCCACATCTTAAGCATAATCTGAATTTATTTGTCCCTCCCCCACCACCACCACCACCTTTTTTTTTTTTTTTGCAGAGCGGGCAGGCATATTTCATCAATGATGGCATTTCCGTCAATCTCTTTGAGTGGCTGACACCTTTGGTGAGTCTAAACCTGTAGATAGTTTTTATCTAATTGCACATGAATCTAAAGACTTGGAATAACATTTCACACTTATATGCAGTTTAATCGGAAAGCGTTTAGTCCAAAGTGTTTTTAAATCGTCTTTCTCTCTCTTTGCAGTTTGAAAAACTGGGCTACAGCAGACCCTCAATAAATCTGCCGGTTTCACTCGTCTATACAGCAGGTAGCTCACCAGTCCTTCTCTTTTCAAAGATATTTTATTTAATATGAAGATTTACCGCTGACTCTTTAATTTCCCTCTATTCCAGCTATTCTGGTGGAGTATTTACACGTGATTCTGAGACCGGTGATCAAAGTGCCTCTTCTCTTTACCAGGAGTGAGGTAAGCCCGCTTTTCTCTGTCTCTTTAAAATCTCCCATCAGGAGTCTTTGCTTTGGGAAAAGTCAGACAGAAACAAAAGCTGTTCATTTGGTCCCTGATAGGAAACACCTTAACACAAAAAGGTAATTCAGAAATGAAAGCGAGAATGTCACAGTCATTTGAAAAAAGAAAAATTTAGCACTCCTATCTAAAGATCGCAAGTTAAGTGTCTCACTTCCTAGACATAGCAAAGCATTTTTTTTTTCACCTGGAAGTGATTTCTTTCCTCCCACAGGAGTAATATTTCCTGTTTGGTGATATCTAAGGAGATGACATTCCAGTGTGGCTGACACAGCAGAAATGCTTGTAAGGCTACATTTTTTTTATATTCTTTTTCTGGGTTTTGTGGCCTTTTTGGCTCGTTTTTTACAAAGTAGGCTGACAAAAAAGGGTTGTTGTTTTTTTAAGAGAAAATGGAAGACATGCAGCAAAGGACTCAAGGGCTGATGATCGTGCTCACATCCCCTGCGCCATCGTGGCACGCCCGTTAGGCTACATTTAAACAATCAGGGGATATAGCAGAAACGCTGTGTTTCATTAACCTCTCTTTCACTATCGTAGAAACAACATTTTTACTTACAGGCAGCTTTTATGTGAACTTGGTTCAGTCATTAGGCCTCCAGAGGGAAGAATGACACTGAAATCTGGTTTGAACAAATGAAATAGGTGAGCTGAGGACTGATGTCACAGTCTTTAGAGGTCTGGATCAAAGTGTGTTCTTGTGAAAAAAAAATAGTCTGGACCTAAATCCTTTTAACAATGTTCAGAGATGCTTTTTCTATCCAGTCTATCTGAGCTTGAGTCATGTTGCATGAAGAATGGGCAAAACCCTCAGCCTCTAGATGAGCAATGCAGCTGAGTCTCTGACAGAAAGAGGCCTCGGTGTCTCGGTAGGTCTGCAGTTGATCCATAGTCGTTCCATCTTTAGAAATGTTTCTAGAGAGCACACCTTGACCTGTTCAACAGATCCCCTAGGCTGAGACACTGATTTTTGCAGCTTCCCACAGTTACTTTGGGCCTCTAAGCTGCTTCTCTCGTAACGTTCTCCTGGCCTGGCTTTTCAGGTGAGGACGGGCAGCCATGCTTTGGTAATCTCGCCATTTTCAGATGATGGGCCGTGTTGTTCAAAGCTCAGGATGCTGTCTGATAGCAAGGCTTTAAACCTGTCTACAGCTTTCTTCCTGACATATTTGCTGTGCTCCTTTGTCTTCATGACCCTGTTTGTTCTAATAAACCTATGAGGCCTTCGCAGAGCAGCTGGATTTGTACTGAGATTAAATTACACGCAGTTATTTATCTATTTACTAACCACAGTGAAATCACAGTGAAAGGCAAAGTTAACCCTCTTCAGATTTTCATTCATAAAATAAGATCAAAACCACATATCACTTGCCATCCGATTCAAAGTTACGCAATACTTTTTGTTGGTCCTACAGATAAAACCCCAATAAATGCATTGAAGTTTGTTGTTGTGATGCGACATACAATGTGGAAAGGGTGTGAATACTTTTGCGGAGCATTCTATTGTCTCACCTTATTTCACTTTAAGAATTTATTCATATTTTATGTTTTACCTATTTCCTAGAAGTAGTGACGCATTTAAGTATGTTATTTTATTGAGTCTTCTTTGTGCAAAACCATCCACCTTAAACCTTCAGACAGAAGCACTGGAGTAAACACACTGACAGTTCTTAGCTTAGGTCCTTGCAGCAAGATGCTACATAGCTTCTATGACTCTGTTGTGGAGAGGGTCTCATCTCTTCTGCCATCATCTTGGGGTCTCAGCATCAGAGCCACTGACTTACAAAAGCTCAACAAGCTAATAAAGGATTAAGGGATTAATGAAGTGTTTTTGAATTGATTAATAAGAAAAGTCACTGAGATGAGAGTCTGAGCTGAGGAGTTCAGAAATAGCACAGACTTCCATTGCCTGATTGAAAGTATGAATCTGGAGACCTGGTATTAAGCTGTTGAATGAGTGGATTATTCTTTAAATCACACATCTAGTATATTTGAGTAAGGTTAGTTGATCCAACGTGCTTTTGCTTTGAAGCAGCCTCAGGAGGCCTCTGTAGTGAGTCCTGAGGAGTCTTGGTCGCAGCCCTGTCAGATCCTCATGAATGTGTCATGAAGCCGAAACCAAAGCTGAGCGGTGTGGACCTTCACCCGGAGCTAATTCTGTCAGACAGCTGCTGCACGCCACTCGGATCGATGATTGCCCCTGTGAATAAAACATAAACCACAGTGGGGTCAGAGCAGGAAGTTCTGACATACTGTTAACAGGAAGTTACATCAGTGGAGAGCGGCTGTTGCCATGGTGCCATGCAGGAGTTTTTCTTTTTTTCTTTTTTTTGGTTTTTGTATGTCTTTAATCACATTTAATCACAAGGAATATCAAATACCAGATCAAGGTATAAAGCAAGTGCATATATATATATATATATATATATATATATATATATATATATATATATATATATATATATATATATATATATAATGCTTTTTTCCCTAAACGTTACCTTTATCCTGATCATGACAGAAAAGAATGACAAACAGAGGGATTGCTACGGTAATTGTCAGGTCTAACAGGATGAGCCAGACTGTAGTCTTTTAGTCCCTGGCTGTAATGTTTCTAATATACAGGCAAATGAATATACCAAGCATGAGTCATCCAGAAAACTCTGCTGATTTTTAGTAAGAACATGAAAATGAAGATGGAGGTAAAAAGGTGTGTGCTTTTAAAAAGACAATAAAGGTCAGTTAGGAAAGTGGAAAGCTGGTAAAAACTGTCCTCTGTGTGAACATCCCATGTCTGCATGGTTGTGGCAGCATCATGCTGTGGGGCGGCTTTTATTCAGCCCGCAGATGCCGATGAGTTTATCAGAGTTAGGCTCAGGCGATTTATCTGGATTGCACCTTCAAATGTTCAAGGGGCTTCTTGAAATGATATCTGAGTGTGTCATCTTCTGCTGCAGGTCAGAAACATCACCGTGAGCCACACCTTCAAGATCGATAAGGCCCGTCGAGAGCTGGGTTACAGCCCGAAGCCGTACAGCCTGGCAGACTCCGTAGAGCAGTACCTGAAGAACCGACGGTCTCGTGCGCCCCGACTTCCTGTCAACCTGTCCTACATCAGGCTGCTGCCGCAACTGGGTGTCCTGCTGCTGCTAATGGGTCTCAGCCTGGTGCTGTTCCTGTTCTACACCATCCTTAGTTAGGAGATAAATACTTGTTACGATGTTGGATGGAGATGCTTTCAAAGCTACCGTATTTTTCGGACTATGAGTCGCACGTTTTTCATATTTTAGCCGATCCTGCGACTTACAGTCAGGTGCGACTAATATATGAATTTAGATGGTAAATCATACTGAACGACATGAACCAAGTAGTAAACTTTCATACTGTTAGCTTAGCATGTAGCACCGTGATGCCCACCGTCTAATTTCAGCGTAATTAATTAGACCGAAATGCTCTGACAAACTTTCCTGGTTGGAGTTGGTGGCTTGTTGTGCTAATTTACTTCATTCAACCTCCCAGGTATGTTGCATAAATAAATAAATAAATAAATGCAACTCATTGTCCGGTACGACTTATATATATGTTTTTTCCTCTTTATGTTGCATTTTTCTGACTGATGCGACTTATATTCCGGAGCGATTTATAGTCCGAAAAATATGGTAATTGTTGCAACAAATCTTAAGACCTCTTACTTGTGGGAAATAGGACACATCAAGTGTCCTGTTTCTATTTCTCCTCATCAAATAAGAGCTCATTTCACCAATGTAGGTTTATAAAAAGATTCCTCTTCCACTTTTTAAAAATCATCTAAGTCTGATTAAAAAAATGTTTAAGAAATCTTGAAAGTGTTAAGGTACGTTTATGTCTAAGTTAAGAATGTAACAGTTTAATGTGATTATTTGGGCTGTTTGATTAAATGAAGATATTGCTTTGTATTGCTAATATTCACCATGTCATTTATTGTATTTAAAGCATGCTTCCAGTTTGTACGATAACATTCTGTGGTGACTGCAAATTATTATTATTGAAGTAGTTATTTTTTACTCTTTTAGAAATACAATCATTGCAATAAATGAAATGTTTACTAAATATCAAAGTCAAACATTTTCTGTCATTAATAAAAAATAAATTGAAATATTTGTTTCTATTTAAAGAAAAACCTCTAACCTTTGGGCGTGCCTTTATTTTCCACTGCATATGTCTTGGATGCACACAAAAAAAATGCTCACTTTAAGATTGTCATAGAAATATTATGTATCATATTTTTCCAGTTATTTTTAGAATTTATTTTATGTAGAAAAGAATATATAACCCCCCCCCCCCCATATTATCCCCATAAGTGCTTTTTTTGTTGTAAAAAACAAAACAAAAATATATTTTCCCCACAAGTCATAAATGTATTTATTTTGAAAATATGGGACCATTGATCAGACAATGTTATATTTATTTATTTTAAAGCAATCTTTGTCTTGTCCACAGGCCCTCTAGCAATGATTAATTTACCAGCCAACTTACTGGTATATCACTCTATTTAGTTTAAAAATTGTATAAAAAACTTTCAAAAACGTAGGTAAAGTTATGTCAATATAGTATTAAAAAAGCATAAATACTAGTCACAAACTCTAAAGGGTTGTTTGAAGAGTCCACTGCTATTCTTATCATATCGACAAGAGGGCGCTGTTGCACTTCTGAACATTTTATCATCAGCGCATCAGGGCATTCTATCAGCGAACGTAGCGTTGACAAGGGAGTTTTGTCGAAGTAAGCAGATTTTCATGCTTAACATTTGCGGTATTGAATTCATTGTAATATATTACCTTTTACAAATAAATGACAAATTTAGAAAAAAAATGTTCTGGCAGCGGTGGGATTCGAACCCACGCCATCGAAATGACTGGAGCCTAAATCCAGCGCCTTAGACCACTCGGCCACGCTACCATACAGACAACTTTACACAGAAATACAATCTTAGATCCAAAACTGCTGTGTGCTGTACCTCTTCTTCTAATTGATAGTGACAGACTACATGACGATCTACATCGATCTCGGATCTAATAATATATTTCTGTGTCAAGCTGTGACACAGCGTGGCCGCGCAGAAGCTGGGGCCCAATCTCTTCTCACCCCCCAAACTGAAAATGACGCCAAATGCGCAAAACGGAGCGAGTTTTCACGGGGTAGTGAACTGAAGATTCTTTGGTACCGTTTTAGGATATCGTAGTTAATAGATTTAAAATAATTTATCAGATACGACCCAAGGGGGAGGCGATCCCTCAACCTCCCACAGCCACTTTCCAGTTCCTCCGCCACTTAGTATAGTCCCTCATAAGAGTTAATATAGTTTATTGTATATAATATATAGCAGGGCAAGTGAAGTTCAAATAGTGTCAAACACCCCTTTTAAACGAGATATAATTTAAATGTTTATTATAGTAGATGTATATGTAAATAAAGTCAAAATTATTTTTGTTTGACAATAGACATCGACACAGTATATCTATATATTAGTGTAAACCTATTTTGGCTATTTAAGCCTTGTACATCTCATTAATGTAACAGTAGTGTAACTGCATTCATATTAGCCTTTGATATTTAACTTGCAGCAGTCATAAAATCACACAGGGGACATCAAAGTTCCTGTTATGAGCAGCCACCTGCCCTGACAAGCTGCTGTGATTTACAGTGGCCCTGGCATAAACACTTCACACTCCAATGAAAGGCAATTAAAAGTAACACAACAAATCCGAATCTGTGAACAGCATTTATTCACAAACGTACAAGTACAAGACACAACACACTTCCATTTATAAACAACTAACAATATAATATAAATTGTATTGAATTATAATACAGAGATAATATAATAACAGTCTTTCGTTGAAATGTGTAATATCATTTTAATAAAAGGATTGAACAAATGCAGATTTTAATGCAGCAAAGTCTGCATTTCAGTTAAAGTCGTTGGATAGTTGTAGTCCTACTTACTATTAATTTAGCAGAATGTAAAAAGTCTGGTTATTAAAAGATGAATGCTTTGTGTGGTACCTTGTTTATTCTCTGCAGCCAGCCCCAAACTCTGGAAGGATTTACTTCTGTACATCAGGCAGTCTTCCTCTTTGACCATTTTGAAGTTTCTCTTAAAGACTAAACTTTTTACCTGGGTTTTTAATACTCAAGAGGATGTTGGTGTTAGTTGGGTTTATGCCTGTTTTTTTCTGTTTTTATTTTCTTATATTGTTTTTATTAATATTACTAAATTTATTGCTGTTTATATTTGTTTTTTTGTACCGCACTTTGGTCTGTGTTTAGAGTGCTTTATAAATAAAGTTGGATTGGATGACTAACATTTTCAGTTGTAAGAATAATTAAACTTTTCTGTAATAATTTTGTCTTAATTAAGAATAGAAAAAGTCTCTATCTGCATCAGCCATATATGGTGGAGGGCCAAATCATTCTTGAATTGCAGCCGGGGGCCTTACAAAACCAGTACAGAGGCTGCAAATGGCCCCTGAGCTGCACTTTGGTCACTCCTGCTCTAATGGCTCGCGAAAGAGAAAATAAGGTTTTGAGTGGCCTAGTCAAAGCCTAGATTTAAATCCGATTTAGAGTCTCTTGCATGACTGAGTTTTAAGATATATAACATTGAGTTTTCTTTAGTAAGAAAAGTCAATGTTATATTATTGGAAATGCTTAATGCCAGTTGTGGCTGCCACATGCATTTGTTACGTCAAGGCTGGACTATTGGAATTCTTTATTATCAGGAAGTCCACAAAATGCAGTTCAAAGTCTTCAGCTGATCCAAAATGCTGCAGTGAGAGTTCTGATGAAAATCAACAAGAGGGATCATATTTCTCCTATTTTAGCTTCCCTTCATTGGCTTCCTGTTAAATCAAAATTAGAATTTAAAATTCTTCTTCTAACGTATAAAGCCCTTAATAATCAAGCTCCATCATATATCAGAGCTCTGATTACCCCGTATGTTCCTAACAGAGCACTTCGCTCTCAGACCGCAGGTCTGCTGGTGGTTCCTAGAGTCTCTAAAAGTAGAATGGGAGGCAGATCCTTTAGCTATCAGGCTCCTCTCCTGTGGAACCAACTCCCAGTTTTGGTCCGTGAGGCAGACACCCTATCTACTTTTAAGACTAATCTTAAAACTTTCCTTTTTGACAAAGCTTATAGTTAGAGTGGCTCATGTTACCCCGAGCTACCTCTATAGTTATGCTGCTATAGGCTTAGGCTACTGAAGGACATCAGGGCCTATTTTTCTCACTCTACTGAGTTCTTTTAACTTTTTGTACTCTGTCATTTTTTTTTTTTTCATAGTAGGTACACCTGGTTCGGCGTTCTGTTAGCTGTGACATCATCCAGGAAAGACAGATCACCTGTTAAGGGGAGTTTTTCTTTTCACTGTTGCTTCATGCTTGCTCGGTATGAGGGATTGCTGCAAAGCCATGGACAATGCAGACTGTCCCTGTAGCTCTACGCTTCTTCAGGAGTGAATGCTGCTTGTCAAGACTTGATGCAATCTACTGGGTTTCTTAGATAGGAGATTCTTTAGACCAATCTGTATAATCTGATTTAATTTTTCTTTGGAAAGTGCCTTGAGATGACATGTTTCATGAAATGGCGCGTATATAAATAAAATCGAATAGTAAAGTTTACCCCTTCATAAATAAATCATATAAAAACTGCTTTTTGTATTTCCTCATAGCTGATTAAAATGTGTTGCTTGATCTGTAATGTTTAAGTAAGGTGAGAAAGCAAAAACAGAAGAGATCCTCTAAAGAGGAAATACTTTTTCGCATCTCTTTACCAAAAACCACAGAGGTGCAAGGTGTACAGGTACATAAAATGAAACCTTGCACCATTTTAAAACTACGACATGCTGCATCTGGTCCCAGCTCTCTTGTGACTTTATCCCCACTGATCGCTTGTCTGATAGCTTTGTGAGGTTCGAGTTTGCATACTCAGGCTTTGCAAAGACTTGTCCGTCTCCGTGAGCTTGGTACGCAATCCCCTTGTTTGGAGGTTTAGTGGATTTGGAGGACGATAAAAAGGTCGGGTAGGATGGTGAAATCACTTTTATGAGAACACTTCATTAGAAAAAAGGTCCCACGCTGATTTTTGTTTGGCTGCCGTGAATAGGAGATACAGGTCTTGTATGAGAACAACTCATGTTGGTCAGAAGACCTTTTTTCCTCATTTTCACTGCTTTCTTCTCATGATTACCTGCTGGGGAAATAAACTAAAAGGAGTGTATAAAATATGACCTCAAAACCCAGGCTGCAAATTGCAGAATAGTTTAATTTGTGATTTTTTTTCCTTTCTTAATACATATACAAGGTGAGGATAAAAACATTAACATGACAATCATTTTGATTTCAGGCTGTAACAGCTGAGGTCCTGAACCAATATAACTCTTCCAGTTATTTTTGTTCAAATTGTCTTAAAGATTAGAAGAAGAAAAAAAAAAACAGCTTTTTTTTTTTAAATAACATACCTGAAGCACAATTTCTCAACACAGTGCAGCTACGCTGAGTTTTAATTCTCCTCAACTCATCAGACTCCTCTGGAAAGTTTCCTACAAAGAAAATAAATCTTCTGGTGATAAATAAATAAAAGTGATGAATTGTTAACAAAAAAAAGAAGAAAAAATGTGCCCTGTGGTTAAGCAAAAATGTTGCCACTGGTATAAATAAAACATAATGCACCAACAACCAAGAAAGCAATCTTCAAGGTCCATAAAACCAGCCAGTATTTCACCTTCTATAAGCCACTGATTACATTTCTGCTGTTTTCCATCCTTATGCAACATAACTGCTTACACAACGAATCCACCTAAACCGTAACACATGCCTTTCTGTTCCAAACACCAACAATATTAAGTGAGTTAACGTTACATAAATACGGCACAAAAAAACAAACAATACTTCCGGACTGTAATGTAGCTTTATATACCTCCATGTACGTAATTTCTTTATTATAACCTGCCATATTTGTTTTCAGTTCTGTATCAAACACAGCCGTTGCATTAAACCCATTTCCTATTTTCTCCATCAGGATGAAATAAAACGAACTGTGCAAACTAAGAAAAGTGTAAAACATCTAGCTTGTGCACCCTCTGTAAAGTTTTACAGAAAAGCAGCCTCAGTCCACCTCCTGGTCAGAAATTCGGAGCAAATCCGAGGAAGACGAACGCAGGAAATTCATTCCGCAGCGTCGTGGTTGCGTGCCGAGTGCCTGTTCTCGCTGATGTCCTCTTTCGTCTTTTGGATGCGGGTGAAGATCTCCTTGAACAGAACTTTGTACTCCGGCTGCTGGCCGTCTTCATGAAGAACCTTTGGATCATCCAACCCAGAGAGGGGGCGGCGGCGCAGGCAGGCGCTAGCCAAGGAACCGCTGGCAGTCTGGACACCTTTGTGGGTCAGTCTGTCTGTTGCTTGGTGGTAGCGTTTCAGCAGCTCCTCGTATTTTACCTGGAAATCACCAATGCATTATAAGGTTATCTTTTAGAAATCTGCCTGAGATATGATTTAGAACCAGACATGCTATGAATTCACCACCTGGAGGGCGCTGTACTGTGCGTCCACCTCGTTGAGCAGAGAGATTCCTCTCTGTTTCACTGCCTCTGTCCGCCTGATGCACAGCTGCTCATGGCCGCGGCGAAGCTCCTCCGTGGTTGTGGCCTTCAAGACACTGTCGCTGTGGCGCCTCTGTCGGCTTTGCCTCGCCTGCTCCTCTTCCTTCGCGGATGTCTCTTCTGCTTCACTTTGCTTTTCTTCCGAGGCAAAAAACATAGTTTCAGGCAACAGCAGCTGGCTCGGTCTTCTAACCCTGCTGAGAGAAACAAAAACAATATGAATTTGCAGTTGGTTTTTTTTGTCCTGTTAAAACCACAAACTTCAATGTGTTTTGTTGGAAATTTGTGTTATGAATTAAATAGAACTTAATAGAATTTTAAATAGAACTTTTTATTTATTTTACAAATAAAAGTCTTAGAAGTGTGGCATACATTTGTGTTCAACCCCTTCACTTGAGCACCCCTAAATAAAATCCAGTGAAACCAATTACCTTCAGAAGTCACCTGCCAAGTACATTTTGTCCTACATGCAAAAGAGGTAAAGGAAAAACAGAAAGTGAACATATCCCTCAACACACCACTGTTATGTATGGTGGTGGCAGCATCATACTGTGTGGATGCAACTCAATAACAGAGATGGGGAAACTGTGAGAGTTGACTGGAAGATCGATGGAGCTAAATAAGGACAATCTTGGACCCTAAACATACTGGAGAACTTATTATTGAATGTTTAAATCAAAGCATAATTATGTGTTGGAAGGGCCCAGTCAAAGGCTAAGCTCACACTGCAGGTCGTGATGCTCAATTCCGATGTTTTGCTGAAATCAGATTTTTTATTATTATTATTTTTATTTTTTTTTAGGTGGACATTCATGCTACTATTAAATGCGACCGTCATACTGCTGTCTGAACAGTTCAAGACCACAAAGCGACCCGCATGCGCAGATAACAGAAGTAGACGTCACAAAGCAGCGCACTGTTTGCAGAAGTAACGGTCAATGTAATTGTTTCTATAAGTGTTCAATAAAGTTTTGTTAAAAAAAAAAAACTTGAAAAGAAAAAAAATAAACGCAGATACCAACCGGCATCTCTCCTTGTTATTATTGGAAAGCTGTTGAGGAAAGGGACCTGAGAATATTAAGACCACATCATAGAGAGACAAAGTAAAGTAAGAAGAAAGCAGCACAGCTATTAATGGTCTTTTATGAAGCGTTAACTGCTACTACTGTTTGTTGATGTGTAGTAAGAGACAGGAGAGTGACGTGAAAGACGGATAAAATGCGACATGACCGTTCAGACTACGGACGCTTTTAAAAAAATCTGATACGTATCTGAATTTGTACCACAAATGAAAGTGCCACAAAACAGATTTTTCTGGGGGTGAAAAGATCAGAAGTGGGCCGTTCACACTGCCGTGAAAAAGACGGATATGGGTTGCATATGGGGGAAAAAAAAAAAGATCGGATTTGGGTTGCTTTTCCCTGCAGTGTGAACGTAGCCAGACCTTGTAATTAATTTAGGGGTTTTGAGCTGTTTTACAATGGAGAATTGGCCACAATTTCAGTCTCTAGGTGTGTATGGTAGAGACATAACCCAAAATGCGTTTGCTGCCAGAATAAGCTGTGATTCATAGGTACTGAGTCATTTGGGCTGAACAGAAATGTGTGGCACTCCATCAGTTCTAACCTGCTGGCACGCCACAGAAGCCGCAGCTGCTCCACCTCTTCCTCCAGCTCTGTCTGCCGGGCCCAGCAACCTTCCAGCTGGGTCAGCCGCTGCTCCAGGCCTCTGTTCTCCCTGCATGTGAACTCGATCTCTCGCTCCGCAGCCTCCCTTCGGCTTCGCTCTGTGGCGATTTGTCTCTGAAGGGTTTGGACAGAGCGCTGGAGAGCATGGTTCTCCTCTTCTGGGTCTGGGCATCTGTCTCTGTCACAGAGGAAGCTCTGAGGTGACCAGAGTCCATCGCTTGGACTCAGATACCTGGGAAAGAAATGTTCCTTTACTGCATGTTTACAGTGATATGCTTTTTTTCTGGAAAGGAAAAGTGTCAACAATATAAAAAATATAACTCTGCAGTTTACATGCGTAAAGAAAATGTACTTTATGTGTTCAATATGGAGTTGATGAACTCTACATTTGAAAGTTTAAATAATGTAAAAATTATCCAGGTAAACAAGACCAAGCCTTTACATGATGATTTGGTACAAGCCCCCAGGAATTAACTTTATCCTTTTTTCCCTCCACTTTGAGAGCTCTGGCTGTATATTATAGGCCTGTTGTTCTGCTTGATAAAAGAAAAAGCTCTATCCCAGTCTCAAGTCCTTTGCAGCTTCCAGCAGGTTTTCTTCCAGTATTGTCTTGTATTTAGCTCCACCCCTCTTCCCATCAGCAAGGACAGCTTCCCTGAAGATCTCCACAGTGTGATGCTACCACCACGATGTTTTAACATTGGTATGGTGCACATAGATTGATGTTAAATGTTAGTTATCCTTCCCACAAAATGTTTTTGTTAAATAAAAAAAGACATTAGACTATCCTCCTTATTTATGGAGTGCACTGTTAAAGAGATACTCAACCTGAGTTGTAAAACTCTGCAGCTCCTCCAGAGTTACCTGGGTCTTTTGGCTGCTTCTGTGATTAATGCAATCCTTGCCTGGCTTGCCACTTTAGGTGGACATCCTTGTTTTGATGACGGTTTATACATCACTCTGCGATATGTTCAAAGCAAAGAAACTGATACATGTTTTTTTAAGGCATGATAAATATTACACAGGTCTCAAAACTTGTGTTTATTATCAATCAGCTTCAAACCGCAGTTTGAAAGGTACATAGAAAAAAAACAGTGCCACAACTCTCATGGCAACGCTTTGCTTGCACTTCAGGAACGTGTCGCAGCGAGAACGGAGCTTCTTTAGTTCAGTGGGCAGAAGAAGTAAAAAAAAAAACACTGACAACCGCTGCTGTGTGTGGGCATTATGTCATGCAAAGTTAGATGTGGTACGGATAGTGATTGGTAATTGTTTTCATGTGCATACATGATTCTCCATGGGAATGAACACAAACACATGTGGCAGCTTGCCAGCTGGAGATCAGACGTGGGTTAGACAATGGATCAGCAAACAGATGCATGCACCGACAGATGCCGATACAGGAAAAAACCAAAACAAACAACAAAAAAAAAAACCAAAGACAATTATCAGCCCAATGTATCAGTCCACCTCTAGTTCAAACTTTAGTATAATTCTACTCAGATCTTCTCCAGAGCTTTATCCCTGGCCTGTCTGGTGTGTTACCTGGACTTCCTGTTTTTCCACTAATGTTCTCCAGGTGGACACTTTATAAATCACTTGTAAAGAGAACTGGTTTGCCCAGGATTTTATTCATTTTGTCAGGCTAAAGCAGGATGAATATTTACGTACAAAACGTTTTTTTGCTGATTTTTATGTCTCAAACAAACGTTCAAAATATTTGTGCTTCCACTTCACAAGGTTACACCAATTTCTGGTCCATTACAAAAACACCTCACAAAAACAAATTGACAGTTGTGGTCATGTCATGAAAATGGGAAAATTATCAAATGCATGAATACTTTTGATGCAAACTTTCGGCTTGAAATATTCGTCACCTGTGCTAAAGCAGCAGCAGCAGTATGCATGCGTGTGTTTGCACACTGCTGACAATAGGGAAGAATTAACTTCCCTGTCCTGCAGATTAGCTCTGAAGTAAAGGCTTTGTTCTGCGTGACCTGCAGATGTCAATTCAGCATTCAAAGGATGAGAGTAGTGAGGATCACAAAACAGGGCCTAGCTCCATCTTGCACCTATAGCATGCTCTTTTGAAAGAAGCTGGGTTTGAAATGACATCTCAGCTGAGGGATATTTCTTCATCGTGCTTTACACATCAGCCACAAACTTCTTAATAGGGCTTTTGTTACACAACAGTTTGGTTTTAGTCTACCACATATCTTCCTCTTTGAGAATAGTTCCCCAGTCACAAACTGAGGCTAGACCTGCAGCAGTGTGTTGTGTAATGGAGCCCTCTCATGAATATTACCTGTCCTGCTGGAGGTCATACAACTCCTTGAGACAGGACACACTCTGCGCTCCGAAGCCACGCCGCTGCTCTGCCAGCTCTCTCTTGTTTCGCTCAGCCTGAGCCGCTTTTAGCTCGTCCATCTGGGCCTGCAGGTCTTCTATGAGGGTCTGAAGGACTTCAATAGTTTCTGTTAAACTGGAGCAAAAGAGAAAAAATACTATCTGGAAATATCTTTTTAATTAACTAAAAGGGTGAATAGAAATAAAATAATATAATTAAAATAACATAATGGCTTACTGATGACATTAACAGACCTGTTGATCTTGGTTTGGGCCAGGCGGTTGTCCTGCACCAGCCTTTGGTTGCTTTGCTCCACATCCCTGGCGGCCATGTCCAGCTGCTCATACAGTTTGGCATGTTGGTCGTTCATCTGACGCAGCAGCTCCACCTGTTTGGTCAGGTACTGATGCACAAGAGAAAAGGAGTTTTTTCTTTCTCCTCACAACTCTTGTTGATATTTTATGAATGAAGCTTGAGACTAAAACTTTTAGATACACATTTAAAAAGTTGCAACATCATCTCTATTTACTTCTTAACTCACATTAAAGACAGAAAAAAACCCTAAAAACTTCTATTTATATAAAATAGCTTCATAATACACTCTAGTTTGGACACACCCATGTCATTCAATGACTTTTCCTTGCTTGTCTTACTTTCTATATTGTAGATGCACATTGAAAACTACAGTATGAAGCAAATGTATCTAGAAATATGCAGCAAACAAAAGATTGTTAAATAACTGAAAACCTATTTTATATTTCATATTCTTCAAAACAGCCTCCATATATTTTGAAGACTGCTTTGTACACTCTTGGTTTTTCCCAATGAGCTTCATAAAATAGACACCTAAAAAGGGTTTTCCAACAGACTCAAAACAGTTCCCAAAAATAGTAATAAAATACTAAACTCTTCTGGGACATCTAACTGGAACTGTGTGCTTTGGTCAGATAAGACTAAGATACATTTGTTTCAACAGCAAACACCCCAGATGGCTTTGGCATCAAACAATGGATGAGTATGTGAAACAATTATTTCCAGCATTGTTTGCAGTGAAGGATCAGTGATGCTGTGGCCACAGGTGGCAGGGAAACAGGCTAAAATGATCAGATAGGGCAACATCAGTTACATTGACCATAGAAATCTTTAGACCTTTAGTGATGATCAGGTCTAAAATATGTCCCTGTTTGTGCGTTGGCTGTTTAACATGTTAAGTTAAACCAAAGTTTCTAAGTGTGTCACACAGTTCTTTTGCATTTCTGTCTTCAGGGTTGTCAACATGAAAGTTGAAGTCTCCCACAATAATTAAACCGTCATAATCAACACATATCACAGACAGGAGGTCAATAAATCCATAAAAAAGTTTGATGTGGACTTAGGAGGCCTGTAAACATTCAGAAACATAGTTCGTACCGGGCTCTTTACCTGGAGAGCCAAATGTTCAAAAGAGTCGAATTTTCCCAAAAACACCTTTTTACACTTTAGTGAATATTTAAACAATGTTGCCACTCCTCCACTTTCCTTTGCTGTCTGCTCTCACAAAGAAAATTGTAGATGGGAGGAGTTGACTCCAACAGAATAGCTGCTTCGTTAGATTCATGTAACCATGTTTCTGTTAAAAACAAAACATCAATTGTCAATAATGAAGTCATTAATTAAAAGGGATTTTCCTGACAGAGATCTAATGTTTAATAAACCCAATTTATATGACTTAGTGGTGATGATGTCTCTGTGACAGGTTACATCTGACAGTTTATGACTTTTAGGTATTTATTCCTGTTTATCCTTTTGTTTTTCTTATTTCTGCCACACATCATCACAGATATTCCATAATCTCCGGCAAAAGGCCCAAGCTGATGCTGGAAACTGTCATGTCTGATACAGATTGAGCCCTGGCCGCACCTTTATCACAGCAAAGTTATCTGGAGGTCTTGAGCATCAGGATGTTCTGTGATATGTAGAGGAGGAGGATCTGAGGCTCTGAGTCCTTTGGAAAATTCTGGTTTAGTCACAGCAGAATGGCTATGTGGAGAGGATGTCAATTGTAAGCCAATCTTAAATACTTTGTTCATGTTGTGAGAAAATTCCAGAAAAGGAACTTCTAGGCTTTGTGGAGAAGAAGGGGAGGCGGTGCAGTCTGGACCAGTGTTCGTGACGATGGAGGTTTTTGGTCCTCTCTTTGTCCTGCTGAGATCTGGGATGAATCCTCCTGTAGCTCTGACATAGCCTCTTTCTGTGTCATCTTTCTGGCCATCTTTATCTTGGCTTGTTCGGGCTGTACTGGGCTTATCATTTCTTTTGGCACTGGATGTACTTTGTTTTGGGACAAAGCTGATGTTGCATGGTTCACAGAATAGAAGATGTTTGAAATCAGCCGTTTTGCACCTGACCTATTTAGAGAGAAACCATTGCTGCTGAACAGATGTCTCCTCTCCCAAAAGATGTTAAAGTTGTCTATGAACGTTACAATTGTTTGTTTGCATGTTTTTTCCAGCCATTTGTTTAGCATCAGAATTCTGGAAAAAATCTCATCTCCACAATTAATGGGTGCATGAGGGCCGCTGAGAAACACCTTGACATTAAGGCCATCAACTAAGTTCAACAGACGAATGTAATCCTCTTTCAATACTTCTGATTTTCTTATCCAGGTGACGTCGTCCAGGGCTTCAGCTTGTATTATGAGTTTTTCCAAGGTCGGGCGTTCTTTCAAGATCCTTGGAAGGATGTCTGATACATCAGACACCAGGCCACAGTTCGAATCGTTATAATTCAACACCTCTGTGTTTTTCTTGTTGTAGAAATGTGTAATCCCACTTACAGATCCATTGCATAATAGCCCCATTTACACTACCCTTGTTAAACCGATCCGAGCCGAGACCAGTCCGAGCTTGGATCAGTTAACCAAGCCGAGCCTCGTTCTGACGACCGTTTACACATCACTCTATCCTGGTTCGTTGGTTGCTCCTTGCCTCCTAATGACGATCTGCGGTACTACTACTCTCTGGGATTGAAGGCAGAACCAAGCAAATCAAAACGGCGGTGCCCGTAACATTCAGGATGTTATACTTGATATTGTGATATTTCTGTGTTTGCGGAGAGTCAGGGGAAGAAGGCAACCATTGGTGAATTTACTTGAGGGAGTCGGCTGTTGTTTCACTTGTCTTGGGACAGTTCTCTGTAGTATTGGCCAGTTTCCTTTGTCTAGGTGTGGGGTTTGTTGATACTTTGGTCTAAAATAAATAAAATAACTAAATCCAACTTTCTGTGATTTTGGCTAAGAGATAAAAAGGAAATAAAAAGTAAAAGGCAGGAAAATGCAAGCAAGCAGGGAGCAGAGAGGCGGAAAGTAAAATGGTAGCATGAACTCAGTAAATACCAGCACATTATATATGGAAAAATATCTAACATACTCTAATAGTATACCAAATTTGGCTCATTGCTGAATGTTTAAATGGGGTAATGATACAACGCAACACAGAAATGGCAGGCCACAAAAACCTGACCTTCCTCCATGGCCATCTCAGTCCCCAGACCTAAATCCTACTAATAACCTGCTAACCCAACTATAGGCTTTACACAAATGTGGAGGACCCTTTGAATACTACGAGGACAACAACAAAATACACTAAATAGATTTATATGCTTACATTATGTTTCACAAAGTCTTAAATTTGGTTTTAGATTCAAGCTCAATCCATTTTAACAGTGAATCTGCACCAGACAGAAAACTGCCAAACAATGACCTCCACCAGGACGTCTTTCAAATAGGATAATAACACAATCCTGAAGCTTGTATTTACACACAATACACATAATTACTGTAATTTGCTAGCTTAACTTTCAATATAAAATAAGTTCATCATAGTTTGTGAAACCCGACACCAACATCAGTTAGTCATCTTTCTCTTGTACAAACATCAGCTTCGCCGGAGCTGGTTTCAGTCAAAGAAAGACACACTCCTGCGCCACAAAGCCCCCACTCACGTGTACTTGCAGCTTTGTATGTGGTACTTGCAGTGCTAGACACATTAGTGCAAGGGTCACAGAGAAGTATTTGGATTAGCATATCAACTTTAATAAATCCTCAGACCACGGCTCTCTTCCCGCTGTAAACACATTAAGACTCTTACATTCGCTGACCCACTGAGTGGCGCGTCCTCCAGCCTGTACAGATCAGCACTGTGTGGATATGTTGAGACGCCATGGCGCAACAATATAAGCCCCAACATTTTGTCTTTATGCAAAAATAATAGCACAAAAAACCTGTCTGGCTTAGGCTTTGTTTGATTAGCATTTCACTATTTATTTTTTTATATCCAATAATGAAAATATAAAATAAAGGGACCTACAAGGCTTCTTTAGGATGAGTCTACAGGCTATTTAAAAGATGTTCATTATTTTTTTAATTTTATTTTTGCACAAAACCATTCTCGGATAATGAGATTTCACCTCTCCAGTTGCACCTATTTAGAGCTCCTTTCAGAATGACCTGTTTTTAGGGCTCTGTCACTTTTGTGCAAACAAGCTGTAGCTGGCCATGCTCCCCAACTCGGTGTTCACACTCGTACATTAAACACGTGAAAAAGGCTGTAAACAAATGCACAATGATACAACCGTACACCTTTGACCCTGAGTCAGACCCAGAAGCAGAAGAAGTGGAGCCTCCTGCACAACCAGCAAGGATGCAGCAACAGTTCCCCAATGGAATGTTTCTAAATGGACACGGGGCTATCAGTAACCTATTGTTAGCGTTAGCTTGTGCTAAATGACAAATCATGTCCATGCCAAACAGCCATTGTACAGCACATACAGGGGTAAACTCAGCTTATGGGGTTGGCAAAGCTCCACTTGGGTTGCTAGGTCAGGGGCAGTGCCGGCCGATTGCGACGCAATAATCAAGAGGTTTTTAAGATGGCTTGTTTTCCAGACACCAACAAAACATTTAGTTATGGCCAAAAAATGGCTGGATGCTTAGTGCTTGGACTGTTACTAGAAGCGGTAGAGGTACAAAAACGCCCAAAAAGTGAATTTTGCATTATAGGCTCCCTCTTTCATATTGATAGAAGCAAAGAGGTGCCAAATGATCTACAATGACTTTTATACATAATTGGGTCAACTAAGATTTAATGGCTCATTAGGTCAGACTAACCCAGATTAGATTTTACTCAACCCTATTTTTCTGCCCTTTTCATTTATGTAAACTTCTCTTAATACCGTTGCAACGACATGCATCAGGGTCAGACACGGATATGCTCATGAACGCATGTTTAGTACAAGTAGAGGGTCAACGCAGCTGTTGTTTTTTCCCCCAAACATTTCTGACCTCGATCTCTTGCAGCTGCTCCTGGTTGGTAGAATACATCTGCTGCAGGGCTTGCTCCAGGTCATGGTTCCGGTCCAGAAGAGTTTTGCCCAGCTCTGCAGCCAGATGGAGATCTAAACAAAGCAGAAACAAATTCTTAACCACAACTTTTACAATGGAAAATGACTGGTGTAGGTTTACATAAGGAATACGCACACAAACACATAACTCATTGTGTACTGCTAATATTCAGCACTCGTGGAATACTCCTGAGAACGCCTTGTGACTCTCTTTGTCGACTTAATTCCCACCAGCTCTGGACCTTGTTAGCCGCTGGTATTTTCTGTTGATCTGGACTGAAGCAAGTCTTAAAATACCTGTATCTGATTGAGAGCTGCACTATATATCGAATTGTAATTACTACTTTGCCTCAATACACTATTTCATGAATATAATGTTTCAAGTATCATGGACTCCTGCTCTGCATATCTTTGGCACATTTTAACAGTTGAATGGATTCTAATGTCCTTCAATGGCCATGCCAAGATGAGTGAGAACATTGTGTAATTGGAAAGCACAAAAAGTATGTTTAAAATGAGAAATGATCATCATTTACAATTTTCAGCAATAGTATTGTAGTTAAATACTTTTCTGAAATTGTGCCGACCTATTTGAAAATACCAATTTGCTTTAAAATGTTTAACTTAAACCCATCATGTCTGAATAATCTTGACGTCTACTATGTGGCTGTAGGTGGATGGGTGAGCCCTTAATTAGCTATAAACATCTTGGTAACTCCTTACCAATTTCACTCTCAAACTCTGGTTTTACTCAGCTTCTCTAAACGAACGATAAAAGTAACCCCACTCCTGAAAAGGCTGGTGCAAAATGCTGCTGCACGATTTTGAACTGGCACAGGTAGACAAGAGCACATAACTCCAATTTTTGCGTCCCTTCATTGACTTCCTATTCAGTTTCGAATGTTTGTTCTTAAGTCTTTGAATACTCTTAGCCCTTCTTATTTATCTGAACTGTTGCACCTTTATATGCGATGACGTGCTGTTAGATCGTCTGACCAGATACTTTTAGCAATTCCAAAAGCTTTGTATAAATCCTGAGGAGACAGAGCCTTTGCAGCTCTGTGCTCCTAAGTTGTGGAACGAGCTGCTGCTGATTGTCAGGGCAGGCCCTATCTCTTGTTTAAAAGCACAATATATCTCAATGACTTTCAACCCAGATTGAGTAATATCTGTGCCTTAATATTGCACTTTTTACTTGCATTTTTTGTGTTCTTGATTTCTTTCGCATTGTTGTTTAACTGGTCTTTTTTTATATTTGTACAGCACTTCAGTCAGCTGCTATGTTGTATTTTAAGTGCTATAGAAATAAATATGGCATGTATGGTATGAAACAGCACAAATCAGATTCTGAAAAATGTGTGACAAGATCTACATGATTCAATAAACATTATCTAACTAGTTCTTTGAGAGATTGAACGGACACCTTGACTGTTCTGTTACAATGTTCATCTCAAGGTTTTCTTTGAGCTCTTGTCACAACAATTACGCCACTCGTCATTATAGGACACAGCGGCTCATAAAAGTGTACACCCATCCTACAAATGTCAGGTTTTTGGGATGTAAAAATACAACTTTCAAGACTTTCTTCATATATAATGTGACATTATGTATAGTTCAGGTGAAAAACAAACAAATCTATTAGAGGAAAAATATACAAGATAAAGGAGCTGCAAGCATCGGGTTGCATAAGTGTGCACACCCATGCACTAATACTTTGGTTAGATCTGCTTTCAGGTTTATTCAATCCGATTAACCTGAAATAAGGTTCTGTTGTTCTCGTAAGACCTTCCAGACATTTTTTTTTTGTTGCATCAAATAGCTAAAGCCATAGTTTGCAGAGAGGTTACAGAGGACCAGACTGACTTTCTGTTGCAAAGGTATCAGGAGAAGGGCAACAAAATATCCACAACAGTGTATGGTACATACATGATAGCACAGTAGAGGCACTAATCCGTTATTGGAGAAATACAGAGTAAACAGAAACTGGTCAGAGAAGCTGCCCGGGAGCCAACGGCGATACTGAAAGAAGATACAGAAATTTCTAACAAGCGCAGTTTGGGATCCCCCATTTGATAACAATCTTCATTATTCTCCAGATGTCTGAGCAATGGAGTAAGGTTGGGGAACAGAATTATTTTCTTACTGTCCAGGTCTGGCTATTTTCTCCAAAACCTTGAAGGCAAACGTGTTTTAGTCAGACGAAATCAAAGTGCCAGTTTTAGGGCATTTACCATGACATCAACACTGCAGGTCACTGAACGAACACCATACACAGTAAAACACAGTGGTGGCAGCCTCATGTTCTGGGCTCACTTTTCATCAGTCGGAAGGAACGTTTTTAATCAAGCTGGATAAAATCAGGAGTAGTTCCAAATACCAGTCAGCTTTAGGTCAAAACAACCAGATATCTGATAGAAATCAGGAGCTGGCGAGGGATTTGTTTTTCAGTCTCACAGTACGTCACAGCGTCTATTTCCAAATCATCAAAGAATGACTTCATGAGAAGAAAACTCATGTTTTAGAATAAAAGAGCCAGAGTCTGGAAGTAAATCTGACAGAAAAACTGCGTGGTCAACTGAGGAGCACCGGCACAAGAATCAGACAGAGCGGGCAGATTTTACCATGTAAAAAATTGCTTCAGGCTGATAGCCCTGAGACGCCTAATGCTGTGAACTGGCACTATATAAACAAACTTAATTTCATTTCATTGAGTTCCAAATAAGGCAGAAAGCAGAAGTTGACTCAAAGTATTCATTTAGAGGTGTGTACACTTATGCAACTGGGTTATTGACTCTCTTTTTTTTCCTTCTGAAACTTTAGGATGGTTTGCTGTTCAGTTTAATCCTGTAGGATAAACTTAAAATATACATATTTTATATTTGACAAATAATTGTACATTTCATTGCGTCAGTTTATACATACAAATGTTGCATTTTATCAAAGTTTCATGTACTTTGAAGAACCACTGTATATGTTTACTCTTAATGATTTAACTACAATTATTGAATACTTTCTTTAGTTTAGCCATTCCCCATAGGTTTGTGACTTTTTACATGTGCCATTTTAAGCTTGTTTTACTTTAATTACATCCTGTTCAGAGCCCTTGACAATGTACACCATTTCTTTCTTTCATTTCCATCTTCCATTGCTATGTTAGAAGCACAAACATGTATGGTTTATGTTTGGAAAACAATGAACACAGGATGTGACAGTCTGAGGATTTCCTGACCCAAGAGTATGTTTAAGCTTTAAACACATGATCTCTGTGAGTCTGTGTCACACAGAGTCTATAATTGTCTACATGGAGACATGTGTTAGATATTTTCCCGTGAGGTGGAGGACTATGACTAGTTTCTGTGGTGATCAGTAACAGTAATTTAGTTTATACTACACACGCATGTGCTGGTGTTCTCCACCGGTAGTCGTAAATAACAAGCTGCACAGTCTCGGTCAGACGTGGTTTCAGGGCGCGTCCTCTACCAGCTGAGCGGCTCTTACCGTCTTCAAGGTCCTGCTGGCTGTACCAGGAATCCCCTTTCTTCTCAAACTCCTCTTCCAAAATCCTGTCTGTCAACATCTTTACGTCTGAAGGATCTCTGCCTCACAGAGATCTGTTAAAAGTGACAGCGCCGAGTCCGCATGTGTGCTCCACCGGGGCTCCTAGGCGGACTACATCCTCTCCTGGTCTGTGAGAGAGGCTTTAGCTGTTGTCCACAGCAACGTGGCAAAATCCTCCACACAGCTCAGGCATCCGGTAGGAGGCAGAAGAGAGACACAAGAAAAGTAATTATTAGACAAGACACATTTCAAAGTTTAGTTCACCTCGTTTGAATCTTTTTAAAACGGACCCATGTAGTCTGCAATATTGTCAAACAGTGTAAAATGAGTAAAAACTGTTATGCTTTCGCAACTTCCCGTCTTCCTTGAGTGCCACTAGAGGGCGCTAACTGCCGCATTGAAGTCAAAAACTGTCATCGTTGCCGCCATATTGTGCAGGGCATGTACGACGTACTACAACACCAATAATATTAATTATAATAATGTGTTATATTGAATTCTATGTGTCACATGGTCTCCTCATACAACAGAATTTGATCGCAGACATTGCAGTAAGCAAGTATGTAACTATAAGCTAAGTATATTTTGATGAATATTATTTGTGAGACTTTTGGATACTGTTTAAAAAAATATTTTTTGGCAAAACAAAATGGCTAAATTAAATATTGTCTAGTTTAACTAAAAGTAGTTCAACTAAATTATTTAGTGGTTCAGTGGGCTATTGTCAGAGGTAGATTAAGATACATTAAGTGCATTAAGTACAGTTATATAAAAACACAACATGCAGTTAACATTACCTTTTGAAAATAACCTGAACATGTTTCAAACACAATTTTCACATTTCTATATTCAAAATGTTAACCTGCATTCCATATAGGACTTGTTCCCCACACATCCTGCACCACACAGTTGGACTTTTCCCTTCAGGTCAACGCTGAGCGAAAGAAGCAGCCACCATAGAGACAGTTTCTTCCCTCAGGCTCTCTCCTTGATGATCACAATGGACACCTTACAGTCTGATTAGCCTGCTTCACTGCTGTGAAAGAAAATAACGTGCATTGCACTTTCACAAAACACAACCTCCCCCCTTTTTTTTCTTGTTCACAACACAAAAAACACACAGTTTTAATGTTGTATACCAAATGTCTGTACAGTAAGAACTGTAACCAAAGTCAAATTCCCTGATTGTGCAGACAGTCATGGCCAAATGAAGATGATTCTGAAATGTCACGTTTTCATTAGGTTCCAGCAGGAAATCATCATATTTAACATAAATAAAGGCTTGAAAATATCAGTATGTGTATGTGAGTTGAGTTACTGAAATAAATAAAAGTTTTCAGTAATATCCTGTTTATTTCATATGACCAATCATTCCTCTATTGAAACGGGAACTTGCCACTCTCAATATGGCGGACGAGCTGACGTCTTCAGTGTCACGGGACTGGCGTGTTTATCGTCCAATCACAGAGCACTTAGTGGACAAAAGGATTTTCTGTAGCCAATCAACTGCGTGTTTACTCTTTCCGCTCGGAAATCGAGTTAAACTGGATGTATCATGTAGTTTGTGGAGATGTTTACTGTCGCCAGACTGTAGTGGCGTTGACAGGAAAAGACGCATCTACCAATGGAAATCCGAAAACCTAAACAGAAATGCACTACTATCTGCGCGCTTATCCCCAATAAGCTCGTTCAACTTTCACATTTTGGTAATACTATGCATACGATTAAGTAAGTATTGCAACGCTTCACTGTCACTATCCGTGAAGGAGAGACAGCTGTTTCCTGTGTGTGCTCCTTCGAGGACACCGGCAGCATGGTCCGAAAATGGATGAACTTTGGGATCAACCATGCAGCTTTCGCGTATGCCATGACGACATTGGGTTCAGCCATGATCAACAATATTTTTAGCTTCTATTATGTCAAACTCTTCCTGAACAAGTACAGCATATCTGAGAGCGCTTTCCACCAATCACAAGTGAGTATCTGGATAATGATTCTTTTGCTATATTTATATATATAATATTTTTCACAAGCAGCTTCCCTCTTAATTAAAGCATTTTTGCAAAGATTCCCATTAATTCAGAAAATATTGCAAATGGCTACGGTAATTGTCTGGTTTGACCATTTTGAACAGGTTTTAGCCTTTAGGTGTCCTAAACTTTTTTTTCATATTTGACATTTTTCATATTTTCACGACAGACCAACATAGTGTAGTGCATAACTGTGAACTGTAAAAAAAATAATTCAAGTATTGCTGTCTCCAACAAGCTTTGTTTCAATACTGGCCATTATTTAGTTACAGTAATCTTCCTATCAGCTCTGACTGCTTCCCACATCATGTTGCTGCCTCCACCATGTTTCACTGTGAGGATGGTGTGTTCTAGCCTCGTGAGACCATCCTGATCTCGCGAGCTTTCAAGGTTTCACTCGCAGATCAGTCTGGCTACTCTCCGTTAAAGAAAATTTGGAGCCGTTCACCAAACGAACGTCCAATCAGCGTTGGCTTTGAGGCGGGTTGAGGTGTGACGCAACGGGAAGCGCGACAGTTCAGTCTAAAGAACATGGCGGCTTCAGCCGATGAAACTAGCGTTATCGTGGCTATCGAGCAAGTTTTATCGGAATTACAGAGTATTTCTTTGCTGAGCTAACGAGCCTTTACCTGCAGCAGCAAGAGTAGCTTGGCTTGTGGTTGTGTTTTCGTCGTCGCTCGTAACAGAGCGACGACGAATCTGATTGGTTCATTTGGCCCGTCTATCACCAACATAGGCCAATCAGCTAACCAGTATTTTCGCCCCTTCCCAAAATTACTTCAACGGAAGGTTTCCAGATGGATATGCGGAGCAAATCTATCTGGCGGAGTCAGGTAAGGTGTGTTCAGGCTGATCTAAAATGTTAGTTTCATACACTTGTAGCAACTTTAATGGAACCTTTATGCTAGCGTCAGCAAAAAAAAATAAAAAAAAAATTATTTATGTTGCGTGGGCAGATTCTCAGTCCCCCTGGCTCATGGCAACTACAAAGGCTTTAAAATGAAGGATTCAATACCTATGCAGGAGTCTTTGTGAGTTTTTTACTGAGTCATTTGAATTCTGATGAGGCCGCCTTTGTAGTTTCTGTGGAACGAGTTGCAGTGCCAGGTTGTGGATGCTTGAAAGCCGAAACCGTAACAGCAGCTCCTAACCTCCAGGTTGCTTAAGTGCAGGGCTCCAGATGAGACAAAACCTCCTGGATAGGTATCGAAACATACTCGTAAAAACTGAGTGAAAGTCTGGTTGCCTTCGAGTTAAGCCCATTGTAGTTTCCTTTATGTTATACCATAAATTCATTTATAAAGCACTATACAAGAACAAAGGTCAACAAAGGGCTGTACATACACAACGTAAAATAACTGTCAAATTTAAATAGAAAGATAAAACACAGAACAATTTAAAATGGACAAACAAGATAGTTAAAAATAGTTAAAAATTAAAATAATTGAAAATTAAAAAGAGGAGGCCTGCCTGACATCCATTGGCAGGTTGTTCCACAATTTCGGAGCCGCTACATCGAAGGCCTGATCTCCTCTTAGTTTCCGCTTTGATTTAGCAACATTAAGGAGCTGCTGGTTGGCAGACCTAAGGGAGCGGGCAGGTGAATGGGAGTGCAGCAGCTCAGAAAAGTAGAGAGGGGTGTTGTGCCAGTTCATACGTGACAAAAGCTGCATCAATTCGGGACGTAACGGACTGCGTTACCCATGATGCAATGTGGTCAAAATGGCCACCAACTCATGTAGTTCATACGTGACAAAAGCTGCATCAATTCGGGACGTAACGGACTACGTTACCCATGATGCAATGTGGTCAAAATGGCCACCAACTCATGTGGTCAAAATGGCCACCAACTCCCATCACGCAACACGGCAAAATGGCCGCCGATCAAGATAAGGTTGCTATGGTGATGGCTATAAAAGCCGATCACCCACGAAAATCTTTCTTCTTCCCTGGCTTTTGGCCAACCCGAGAAGACACACACACAGCTGATTCCGTTGGGGTGATTCCCCGCCACGTGTTCGATTGCTCGCTGGACCGAGATTTTTCGACGCAACGGTTATTCCCTGCTTTATAACAGGAGGTCGACTTAAATAAGTACTTTTAAATTCCCTCTGATCAAAAGACTGAGAGACGCCGCATCTCCCAGTGATCGAAGAGGACCCCGCTTTGTCTGGCCAACAAAGCGACCGAACCCGGAGGAAGAAACGAAGGAGCTTTTTCCCCGTCCCGCCGCAGCCTGCGGAAAACTGCGCTCGTCAAGACGCGTCCAGAAAGCCGCAACACTCGGAGCGCTCCAAATCCAGCCCCGAGGCACCTCAAAGTAACGGGGTTTTCCCCTTTTATTTCTGTCTCACCAACAGGGTGTTTAGAAGTGCCTGGGCAGGCGTAGAACTTTGTAGGTGTTGGTTAATGCTTTTATTCCACGACGAAGTTGGAATTATTTTGCTGAACATTTTCTTTGTATGTGCATGCATTGTACAATTGATTTGCTGTGTTGATTTGTGATCCATCAATAACCCCGCCGTGGGTTACTGCTTCATTTCTTTCATCTTTTTCCCTGCTTTCCCCCCCTCTCTCTTTTCGCGTCTCCTTATCAGTTTAATTTCTTTGTCCGAGCTCAAGTCGCGGGCTTTGCTTTAAACTCCCAGTTAGCTGCCCCCTCTCGAAGCGAGGCATTACCCCATCAGCGTAAGCGTGGTTACGTCATTAGGACCTCCCCTCATACGTCATCGTAGCAGCCATCTTGGGAGGGTCACGTGTATCTGAACTGTAGGTAGCTTAGCTGAACTAGCTTTGTGTAAGACATCAAAGCGTCCAGTGAGATTCCCGAAGCTGTTCTGTCTATCAAGGCTGATACGTGAAATGCCGGTGTTTTGAGGGCGGTGTTAAACAACTTTGAGTTAAGTTAAGATCTGCTAACCGCTCATTTTAATCCATTGTTTATTTTGTTTTGTTCTTTATTTCCACATATATATTTTGCATGTTTTAGTTTAGTAATGAGTAAGAATTCCAAAGTTGTTTGAATCAGAGAATTACTGTAACAGGGAATTGCTTTTGTTTCAATAAAACCACGACTGCGGAATAGACATTGTTTTGTGTTCAGTCCAATTCACAGTTACATGGTTATTCAGAAATCAGAGCTAACCTCCTTTGGAGTTAACATCTGATATTAATACAGAGACAATATCATTGGATGGTGATAAGGAATAAGGATTTAAACTCTAATTGCAGTTACATTGGGGTTCTCACAGCCTGCTGGATAAACCTGGTCGGTTAACAGTCCGACCTGATCATTTATTCCAGCATAAATGAGTTCATAACAGCAAGTTAACTAATGCATTAGTGGTATAAATACTTATAAGCTTATAGCTAACATCACCACCATTTGAACTATATTTGTTATAGCGAAATTTTGAGTTGAATGATTTATTATTTAAATTATAATACCAAATTATAATTAATAATAATAATAATAATAAGCATATTCAACCAGCTTATGGCATAACAGGGGCCAAGCCATTAAGAGATTTCAAAGCAAGTAAAATAAGTTTATTTTATTTTTTGGAGATTTTTCACGGCTCTAGTGGCTCACTTTTTAGCACAGTTGGCTGACAGGAAGGGGGTGAGACATGTGGCAAAGGACCGTGGGTCGGAGTCGAACCCAGGCCTCCGTACATGGGTCTCGCTACCCACTGCGCCACCAGCACGCCCCAAAAGAACTTGAAAGAAAAATGGATCCTAAAACGTACACGTTAATGAAGGGGATTCCTGAAACTCCAGACTTTGCAGTTTCTTACCTGTTAGGAATCTTGTTAAACTTCTCTGTGCCCACAGGTGGTGTACATGGTGTGGAATGCGGTCAACGACCCTCTGTTTGGTTACCTGCAAGACAACTCCAGGGTGCCTTGCTGCTCTCACCGACGTCTCTCCATCCTGTATGGCGCGCCTCTCTACTCGCTGGCCTTTCTCATTGCCTGGTTCCCGTGGCGCTCCTACTCCCCTGATGATTGGCTGAGTGGCCTACACCTGACCGTGGCGCTGTGCGCCTTCGACGGCATGCTGACCTTCGTGCTACTGGCACAGTGTGCCTTATTCGCAGAGATTTCCAGCCACCATCAGAATCGTTTAAGGCTCATAAAATACAACCAGGTAAGCCCACCATCTCTTCCATGGTCTCGTTAAAGTTATGAGAGGGCATCCAGCTAATGCCTCTCCTTGCCTTTGTTTCAGGTGGCTTCTCTCATTGGTTCCTCCAGCGTTCTTTTCTGTGGCATGGTGTCCACAAACATGGAAAACTTCCAAGCTTTCCAGGCATTCACGGTGCTGATTGCTGTAATAAGCTGCATCTGCATGATGTACACCGGTATGCACAGCGAAAGCCGCTTTGACAATAAAATATCTGAGGCAGATGTTCAAGCGAGTGCCGACCAGACCGCTCGTCCAACGGCGTGCTCCTTCGCCATGTTGAAGTCGCTGACGTGGCAGATTCTCACCAACAGGGACTTCCAGCTGTTTGTGACCATGAACTTCTTCCAGGTGTTCATGTTGGCTTTCTTTAATAACTTCACCATGATATTCACGGAGCACCTGATTCCTCCATATGCACTCCCGTCGCTAGCCAAGAGCTTCATGTACGGAGCGGGATTCATCTTGCCACAGGTACAGGCTTCAACATTTTGCATGAAAAGATCATTCAGAACATAAATATTTATTTTTATATGTTCTTTTTGAGCCTTTCTGTCAAGTTCTTATAACTGTTTTTACCTCCCTTGTGTCCTCCCCTAGCTTTTAGTTCTGAGTAGTCAGAGTCTGCTGCAAAGTCTTGGCTACTACAAGATCATCCTCTTCACATTTATCTTTGAGGCTGGGCTGGCAGTCGTCATGCTGGCTCTGGGTCCTCAACGTTACTACTTTTTGGCCTTTTTCCTCACTGTAAATATGTAAGAAGCTTGAGCTTTGATCGTACTGTAGACGGTTTTCTGTGTAAACCCATGGACTAATTTTGTGTTCTGATTCCTTCATCCAGGGTTCTAATACAAGCAGCCTTCAGTCTCTTTGGCTTGCCTCTGGCTGACATTATTGACATAGATCTACAGAAATACAAGCGCAGGTAAACAAAGGAAAACGCACAAGTACGGCATTTGATTTAAGATTTTGATACAGATGTGATTTAATGTATTTTCCAGATTTCTTAGAAAGACTTTCAATGTTTTCCAACACCCTTTAATGACTATAAATCGTCCCGACCAATTTCACTGGACATTGTTGAGAAAATTTCAGGAAATTGTTTAATTTTTGTTTATCAGAAACAAATTGATGAGTGACTTTTTCTTGATTTATTAAAAAGTTTCTCTCTGGACAAATTCCATTTACTCTTTTAAACATCTGCGTCGCTATCTAAAAATGCAAATTAGATAGCCACATAAAAGTCAAAATGTACGTATTTGGTGCAGCTTTTGATTTATTCCATCTCAAAGTTGCATAATGCTGTAAATCAGTTTAAAACTAAGGAAGGCTTTTGTCTTCACTCAAAACAATGAGTACATAAAGTTAAAGTCACATAAGTAGTAAGCTTTAGGTAACAAGTTTTCAAAATTTTTGACATTATACCTGCAAACTTCAATATATTTTATTAAAATTTTATGTAACAGACCAACACAAAGCAGCACATAACTGTGGATTAGAAGAAAAGTAATCCAGAAATTCTAAATATCTTTCAAAAATATATATTTTTTGCATAAGATCCTCTCAGGTTGTCTGCAAGACAAGAAAAACATTAAACATGTCCGGTCAATTTATTATTTATACTTATATCCCTCATTTCAGTCAAAGTAATAATCAGAAAATTAAAAGTATATGTCAATGGGACAGACAGGTTTAGACGAGGACTCACATTTATCTTGCGACCACACCTCGTGAAGAAAATGTTAAGAGAGGTAAAAAGATATCCAAATCTCACTAGTACAGAGTGGCACCATGGGATGGCCCAGTCTCCATGGTAACCTTTTGTTTTTACTCTTTTTCACAGCTTTCCACTGGGTGCCAGCAATTGTGTAATTGTGGACAGTGAAGCAAATTATTCTAACTGACTTGCTCTTTGTGTTTATTTGTTTTAGCTCTCCTCTCTCCTCCATGGTGTTTGGAACAAATGCCCTGTTCACCAAGCCAGCTCAGTCTCTGGCTCCGATGATAGTCCTTAATATCCTCAACCACTTTGGATACGAGGGGCTCAAAGATGTGACCCAGGGGTCAAATAAAAGGTATGGACACCCACTATCATTAATTTGTTTATTTGCACGTTAATGTTGATGAACAGATTGGTTATAGGCTGTTTCATGAGCAAATTGTCGCTTTTGGCACATTTCTGTAATTTTTCAATGATAATGTTTTTATCAGTAATACTCATTTATATATATATATATATATATATATATATATATATATATATATATATATATATATATATTATTTATTTATTTATTTATTTATTTATTTATTTATTTTATTTTATATAGTTGACTCATTAGTATCTACAATAAACAAGGGTTCTTAGCCTGTGAAAGTGCAGAACTGAATTCTTTAGTTTAAGATAAGATAAGATAAGATAGTCTTTATTGATCTCACAATGGAGAAATTCACTCCAGTTTATAGGTACTGTGCCATAAATTTGTCGTTTTGACCAGTACATTGTTTTGAAACTTATAAATAGTTTGGAATGAAGACTGGTTGCTTATTTTCGAGAAAACAAAACAGACATCTGTCCGAAATGATAACATTTAAAAAAAATACTGTAAGCCGTATTCGTTGTTTGACAAATGTGACAAATTCAAGTTCAAATTAATTAACTCATTTAGAAGTGTATTTCCTTCACATTAAAATCAATTCTTTTTACAAATGTTCTTTTTTTTATTTCAAATTGTGTTCAGATTTCCAACTACATATTTACCTTTTTGTGATTCAAAACACTGATTTTTATCTGGGCCAACTCCTTGCCTAGTTAACCAATTTGCTATAAAAAAAATGTTTCTTTATTGTACTGTGTCAGTTACTGATTAATAGATTGTGTCCTACTTCTTTGAGTTCAAAGGTCACAGGGAGTATAATAATTTAGAGTCATGGAAATATTTGCTTTGGAGTCAAATAGCAAATCATTGTGTGCATACAAGAGAATTGCACTATATTAATGTACTATTGCTGTAGAAAACAAATGTTTCTTTGAGTTCAAAGGTCACAGGGAGTATAATAATTTAGAGTCATGGAAATATTTGCTTTGGAGTCAAATAGCAAATCATTGTGTGCATACAAGAGAATTGCACTATATTAAGGTACTATTGCTGTAGAAAACAAATGTTTTTGAGACCTTTTTTGAAACATTTGCTTGTGAAACGTGTCGAGGGGAGGAGCAGCTGTAAATGAAAGTAAACCGATGAATGCTTCGTATCTCCTTGTTTCTAGTGCTTTGGAAAGCCTCCACAGTGTGATGTTCTACTTGGTCTGTCTGGTGCCCATGTGTGTCGCCGTTCTGCAGGTCCTGGCTTGGAGGCCGTTTTCCATCCGCAACAGTCACACAGTTGATCCCAAGTACATCGACACCTGATGTCGGTATCCTCAGAGTGCTAAAAACATATTCATGGGGTGTCTTGTGTTTTTTTTTTGATTGGGGGAATCAGGTAAATAAAAATAGATGAAATATAAATTAATTGACATATGATGAAGTGTATGAAAGAGGTCATGATAAAGTGCCTCCCTCTTTGAAGTCGAGAGATTTATTAAGTCAGAATAATCATTTGGCCTTTACCACGTTCTAAAATCAAACCCCATGTGTACAAAAATAGACATGATTTAACAAAGATGAATCCAAAGTGAAGAAGCTGTGTGTGGAATAAAAAAAGATTATAAGTACACTCGACTGTTCATAAACTCGAGTCATCGGTAACAACAACATTAAGTTGTTTTATGGTTACAAATTTCCATTTTTATGGAGGAATCCCTATTATTTACAACAATGCATCAATTTATTTAAAGACTTGCGTTGGTTTCTGCATAGGCTATTGAAGGCCCTTCCACCAGATTTCAATGCAGCACCTTGATTTAGTACCTTCTCAGTCCGTTCTGTTTTAGGTTTGCTGCTGTGTTTGCTTTCCACGCCTTGTTTGACCACATTAACCCTCAGCGTTGTCAGACAAGTGGCCTCACACTCGACTCTAAAATACTTTTGTATACAGAAGCTAATGAACAACTCGACTGCAAAAGGCCCAGGTCCTTTGGCCGAAAAATAAGCCCATATCGTCATCTCGGCAGCATCTTTTTTGTTGATACTTGTTAAGTCCTTTTCTAACTGTACTGTCAAGAACCATATTATTTAAAACTGTTCACTGGGGTTTGAGATGTAGCTGTTGTTTTTTGTTGTTGTTTTTTTTTTTTTTTTTTTTGGTGTAATGCACAATCTGAGCTTGGGTCAATTTGCTTTTTGCAGAAAAATTACCCTCAAATAGTTTGGAAATTGTGCTATAACTTTTTCCAGGAAGATGGGCAGCAGTAATTGCAACTCTGAGGTTGGTGCTGCTATTTTTTCACATTGGCATTGAGTTAATGCTACAGACCAGCAAACTGACAAATCTCCTGCTTGTACAGAGGTTGCCACATTTGCTGTTGATCTGTAAATTAAATATCTCAATTAGCAGCAGCTGGTTGCTTTGGTTAAGAAGTATTACACGGTGGAGTCTGATCTATGTTTTTGTACACTTTAGATTAGATATAAATATAGTTAGTAGTTGGTAAAGACCAGACAATTTTGATTATTTCCCCGATCC
Organism: Fundulus heteroclitus; assembly: GCF_011125445.2. Lineage (NCBI taxonomy): Eukaryota > Metazoa > Chordata > Actinopteri > Cyprinodontiformes > Fundulidae > Fundulus > Fundulus heteroclitus. The sequence goes on along the minus strand of NC_046376.1, from coordinate 21,114,037 downwards.
ATAAAACCTGGACTTCAAACAAGGTGTACTTTATTTTCCTTGTGAATATACCCATTTTAATTTAAGTATTTTTCATGTGACAGTTGATCGATGACATCAAGGGGATAAAAATCAAGTATTTCTACATTTGAATTTTAAAAGACACACTATTCGGTCTTGGGAGGACAACCTCTATTTGTGATTTCTGTTACCTAAAGGTTTCCCCCAGTTGTGACAAGGCTGTGTGATTTTCTACTGACTGTGACTTTAAATGCTCTGTCTGAAAAGCCCACTCATCCTTCTGGGGCTTTGCTTGTAGGGTATAAATCAGAAAAAAATCTCAATTGTTTCAGAAATCAGGAACTGCATCCACTCTAACTTTCTCAGGCAAATAATACATTTTACTTTAGTTTGAGAAAAGGGACTAATGCATAAAAGAGTTGTTGCAAAAAAACTACTTTTTTAAATTTAATTTATTTTGCTGCAAAAAAAAACAAAACATAATAGTGAGATTTACACTGACATTTACAGCTCACTCCTTTTAACTAAGATTCATCTAATGTTTTACCTCAGAAGACACTCACACTCCAAGTTTGAACTTTGTCTTATGATTGTCATTTTCTGATCAAGAAATAAAAAAAATATTAAAAAAACAATTGTGGTAGATTTTTTTTCCACCTCTTTTGGAAGTTTATACATTTATAAAGTGGAAATTGCACTTTTCTTACAGATTTATTTTACTAACGCAGGCTATTGGGCGCTACAAATATGATTGAAGGAAATGCATTAATAAATATGTAAAATGGTTTTTATGATAAATGATTGTAAGCTCAGGTGCATTTTCTATTGACAAAAGAGTCCAGCATATGTGTAAAAATAGGGTCTTCTTTATTTTTCGTGAAGAAGCAGAGTGGAAATGTCACAAACATGAAAGCTAATGTTAAGTCTATGGGTGAAAATATATTATACTGCTGTGGCTACAGCACTTTAACTTTCTGAATATAACTTGAAGCTGAAATCATACCGTACATGGTTTTACAGTTAAGTGTGCAAAAAGAGACCTTTAGTAGAAACTGTCACACAGATGCTAATGGCTTACAAACATTAAAACTGAATACCAGCTTTAATTTGAAGAAGAAAGATATCATTAGAACCTTTTTCGGAAACATATTTGTCAATTGAAACTAAATTGAAATGTTGCACTGAACAGATGGAGCAGTTAAGTCACTAGAAAGGATGGCTCACAGTTTAATTATAATTATTAATTATTTGATTGACTTAATGGAAACTGGTGCAATAAAGGTGCGCTCCCTCAACCTGCAACTCACGTTTTGACTTATTCCTGTTCCACAGCGCTGTGTGCTAAGCCCCCTTCCATCTTGCACCAATGACTCAAACAAAGTGGGGAAATCTGTGAATAATGCAACTACCTTGGTTTTGTTTTATAAACAATGACACAGCACATGAAGTCGTTCGGCATGATGCTAACAGCCTGATTTTAAACACCAAGAAAGACAAAAGAAATTTCTGGGGATTTGAGTGCAACAGTCCAACTATGTACATACCAGAGGCCGTGGAGAAAGTGACTAGTGTTAAGTTCTCAAAGAGAAAGTTGAGGAGGACTAACCTCCCACTGAAACTGCTGATAGGCTGTTTATAAATGCACAGCAGAAACTAGTTTGATAGCACCATGACGTCTTTGAATTGCAGCTGCACCAATGATTGTAAAAATGCACTACAGGATATTGTAGAGGAAACCAAACAACAACAATAGCACATGCAGTTTTGCAAAAGAACTACCACAGAGAAAACCTGTACTGGATTTGTTGTTTGAAAAGAAGAACAAACATTTTCAAAGAGATCACTAATCCGGGACATTTTAGTCTGAATACCCACTCTGTCTCTTATTTAGGCTATAAACCAGCTTCATGGTAAAACTGTCCTTGTTTACCCATTGTGCACATGCGCAATATCATGGTTCTAGTTATGTGATCTTGATATGGTTATATACACAAAAGCATTTTGTGCACTAACAAACATAGCAAAAAGTGTAAAACACAGAAATAAAATATAATAAGCCAACGGCTCAGTAATTTAATTGGAAAACCCTTGTATGTAACCAGAGTCATAGTATGTGACGAAGCCCCTTTTAGTCTTATTTATCTGTGACAATTTCTAAATATAACAGAATTACAGGCAATAAAAACAAATGTTTTTACAAACAGTGTTTAATGTCAATTGTCTTTACCATATGTCTTTTAAAAGCAATTTTTTAAAATTATTTTATAAGGAACTATTTCGATAAATAAATTTAGCTAAAAAAAACAAAGCCCGATTTTCAATTGTGAAATCCGAGTAACAAAGTCTATACATACATGTTGCAGCAAACTCTGGTTCATCCTTAGAGTTCAGAGGTCTTTAAGTCTAAACGATTCAGAAGTCAAACTAAAGTAGCCTAATTAACAAACAAAAAGCAGAACTGAAACTAAAATTGAGTGAAAAATCAACCGATGCCTAAAATAACATATAGGTTTAAGCTGTAGCATACTTCACTGATGAATTACTCACCGCAGCATGCTGAATGGCACTTGTGCTGCGTTAAAACCGGATGCAATTTGAGCATCATGGGCGTCTGGTTTACATGCAAAGTCTTTGGTGGACGCACATCTAGGAGCATTGACAGGTCCCATTGCGTGATTCACCCATTGGGTGCTGCGTGTATTGAAATATAAATGTCCAAAGCGGCAGATGCTAGAGTTGGAAAATCTGAACTTTTGCAGCTGTATGCGAAGCGTCAATCAATCAGAGACTCTACTAGGTTATGTAGTGGCGCATTTTCCGACAGGACAGAACGATCCTGACAAGACTGAAGTCGACAATGGAGGACAAACTCATCCTATTGTCTATGATCAGTTGAGATATCACTACAGAGACAGTACTAGAAAGGGCCTTGCCAGGAGGTGGATTAGTGAGGAAGTTCGAATAGCCGGTCATCGATAAATACTTCCCTGCATTTGAGGAAAAGAACAGGGTAGCTCCTCCCAACGCGAATCAGACAAATCTGTCCACACATTGCTCAGGGCGTCAAAAACGCTCATCACAAGCATCCAAGTTGAGGTGTTGGACACCTTTTTTAAATCACATTCGGTCTGAACCCAGCATTAGAGTCTGTTGGTATTTATTTTGTTTATTTTATTAAACATTCTTTTTACACACATGCCCTGTTGGGACATTTCAGGCATACCATATTAATAAGCTGGTTGTTTACATGTCCCAGGGCAGTTTTTCTCTATAAAACGGTATCTCAAAATTGTACCCTTATTATGTGACTTATGTTAACTTTATTAAATCCTGATTTGATACAGCATCAAAGTAGGTAAGCCATATTGCTGTAATAACCTGCATTTGTATGACCTTGAACCATTTGGGTTATCTGAGTGCTGGTATGTGGGTATGCGTGTGAATATGAGTAGAAATGGGTGTGTTTGTGTTGAGTGGGAGTACACGTCGTCAGGCACCAGTTCAGCTCAGCAGCTGGGACCGAGAAGGGCCAAGGTATGCAGGGCACACTACTTTCCCTTCTGATGAACTAGCCACTGAGAGATTAAGTGGGAGGGATGCCCACCTGAGCCCAGTGTAGCAACTGTGGGCCATAGCCAGCCTGTCACCCCCCCGGGAGCCTTAGGCCACTGAACGGTAGCCCACCACTCTGGGATGTGGCCTGAGATCCTCACATATACAAACAACACCCGTACCAAGGGTGGCTGGACCTCATCCTATATGCACTTCTCAAAGAATGGTAAATTCCTCTAAACATACTCCTTTCCAGTTGAATTAAAGCTGTTGTAGCTGCATCTGATAAGCCAACATCATATTAAAGTGTTTGCAACAAAAGAGACATCATCAAAGTTATGTGCGTTTATAGGCAAGCAGCCTAATACTTATAGCAATAGAGTGTTGATCATTTGAGATATGAGACACGACTTAAAAGTGTCACAAATCAAAGATCAACCTCACAACATAATCCTGATGTTTGAATGCAAAACGTAGGTAAACTCAGCCTAGTGTAGGACTGCTGCACGAAAATGTTAAAATGTTTTGGAAATGTATTTTTGGTGTCAGGAAATAGTTTGACAAAATAGCACATTATTAGCATCATCAGTGCCTGTCAGAGCTTAGAAGCAGCACCTTACTCCTTTGTTTTTTCCTCTCATGTTCCTGTTTAAAACCACATATTACTCATATAAATATGCACGCCTTGTTTAGCTTGTGGATCTGTGCTAAGATTAAGAAAAATTCTAACAACTATTTTACATTAATCCTCTGCGCTGCAAAAACGCCCCCAGTTACAATAGTTATAAGGAATAAACTTGCTTGGACTAGTTGGTGAGAGCAGAAAGTGTAAACGGAACAGTTCAGAGAGACGATACGACTTTGCTGAAGTGACTGACAGAGCACCGTTATTGCGCAGTTAATGTCTCGTTTCATTGGGAAACGTGCAAAAACCCAACCAGTGACCTGACATATTTGTCATTCTGTCACAAAACAGTCACACATGTGTCACAGCTCTGTAACATCCCACTGAAGCTATTATTCAACAGGGCTGACCCTTAGACATTTTGGTAGATATCTTCTGTAGAGAGGTTGCCGTCCACACTTGCTGCCTGTAAAGACAACAACAGTTTTGTTTTTGACTTGATGCGACAGCAGAAGTTATTGCAATCTTTCTGTTGAGTAATTGTGGCACTAACGTGCTGCAACAAAATTTACCTCAACTTGGGAACCATTTCTGCTTGTGCTTTGCTTCCTTCTGTTTACGTTCGCCCTGCTGTGAAGCTCTTGCAGTACGTCTCTGAACTGTGTTTTCTTCCTTAAGCTATTCTGCTGGAAAATGATTAACATCAACAATTAAACAGATATGCACAGGTTTGGATTTTTGAGTGTGTTTACAGGAAAAATCAAGTGTTTCGATCAAGTTTCAACAGTCCTTTCTGGTCAGGGAATCGCGACGCCTCTTCTTGTTGTTCCTCTTTTTTCCTCTTGTGGGCTTTTACCCCAGTTAGAAAACGGTTACCACAATAAAAAGAGGATTTAAAAAAAGAGATACTTCAATTACCGTTTCAGTTTTAGATGTCGTTTTGCTGGAGGTCAGGTTACAGCCGTGCTGCAACAGAAAAGTGAAGTTTATTGCAATCTTTCAGTTTTAGTTTTGTGTCTGCATGATCATGGACTCAATGGATATTCACGATTTACCTTCCTTAGAATGATGAGCATCACTAAAGCTAAGCTATAAATGGCCAAAAGGGTAAATGACAACCACAGAAGAATTTTCCACGCCATCAGTTTAGGTCTCTCTGTAACGTGAAAGAAAAAAAATTGTTATCTCAATCATGTTACCAAAGCATCTGTGATATATTTCTTTTTTTCCTGGCCACTGCCTCCTTACCTCCCACAATAAGAGTCGTCCCCTCTCCTACAAATGGTAGGCAGCATTCTGGTGTAAGTAAGGGTCCTATTTGGTCAATGCTTGCAGCGCAGAGGTACGTCCCGGTGTCGTTGACATTAAGTGACTTGATGTGTAAAGAGTTTTTACTCAAATTGTGCCTACTAGTAACATGAAGTTGCTGATGAGAGCTTTCTTTAACAATAAACCATTCGAGCTGCCGTGGGGGACAGCTTGACCTAACCGTACAGCGTAGAAAAGCTTCTTCTCCTATTTTTTTCCAGATCGTGTTTTTTGGCTGAAGCAAGCATGTCTCAAGTTTTTGTGGGTTTCCTGGAATAAAGACCAACAAATAGCCTTTGATTAAACTTCTGTCGTTAAAGGCTTTCAGAACAGTTACAGAATTGCCGTCAAACCAAAGAGGTTTTCAAGGATTTCCACTTTGCTCATATAAAACAGTATTGATAAGTACGCTGTTCTTCAAAGAAGCGGTAATTTCTTACCTGTCCCGGCCAGGTGGATGAGCAGGAAAGGCAGCCAAAGCAACCGCTTCATGTCTGTAAGCGTGACAGCTTGTGAGTGATCTTATGATTTCCTAGATGAGGTGATGATAAATGACTGACAACATGGGAAGAAGGTTGTACTTCCTCTACACCAACTTCCTTCTTTTTTTTCTACCAAGCAAATGAATGCTTACATCTTAAAGTTACGTTACTAAGCATATTACAGCGCATGACAAAAGTATTCACACCCCCTTACTTTTTTTTTTATATGTAGCAATGTTACAACCACTAATTCCAATGGTATTTATTTAAATTTTGTGTGATTTACCAACATAAAGTTGTGCATAAATGTGGAGTGAAGGGAAACGAAAGTCAGTTTTGTAGAAGGACCTATTGCTGCAATGACAAGCTAGTCTGTGGCGCATTCTCTACTAGCTTTACACACATTGAGAGGTTTAGTTTTTTTTACCATTCTTTCTAAATTTCTCAAGCTCAGTTTGACTGGATGGAGAACGTCTGAGCAGCAAGGGTTGTGTCAGATTGCCTTGTGGATTAAGGTCTGGACTTTGACTGGGCCATTCTAAAACATGCTTTGACCTGAACCTTTCGACCATAGCTCTGGCTTTATGCTTTAGATTTGTTCTCAGGCAGGATTGCCATTTATTTATATCCATACTTCCATCAACTAAGCCCTTCCTCCCTGTCTCCTGTTGAAGGGAGTCATCTTCACACCTGATTCTTCTTTGGAGTTTCTCTGTGAGGCTAATTTGTTCTGCAGTAATAATCTTACACCACATATTTTTAGATGTTTAAGATGCTTTGTAATGCAGGTCTTACCATGCACAATGCATTTTGTGTTAACATCCATTCAACAGCACCTTCCCATATATTCACTGTATAGTTTGTGGCAAACCTTTCATAGAAATGTCCATGCATGGGTCCTTTCTGCCACTCTTCCATACAAAATAAGATTTGTGATATGCACTACGAGTAGTCCTGTCGGCAGATTCTCCCACGCCGTAGATCTCCACTGCTCTTCTGGAGTTAGCATGTGCTTCTTGGGAAACCTCTCTGATTAATACTCTGCTTGTCTGTCTTGTCAGTTTGGGTGAACTTCCATGTTTTAGTTGTGCCACAAGAACAGTCATGTTTGTAAAGAGATTAAATTATATACAGGCGGACTGTTGTGTCTATGTCTCTTTTTAAGACAGTTGGTAGCACTGGGTTTTATTTTAGGGTACCAAAGTAAAGAGTGCTGAACAGAAATAAATGCCAAACCTTTCAGAAATTCTGTTTCACTCCTTCAAATTTAGACGCTACTTTGTGTGAAAAATAATATACGAAAAAAATATGTCCTCAATCAGAATTGGTGTGAAATGAGCAAAAATCTGAATTATTAATGCAATTGCTTCATTAGTAAGGTCAGAACTGGCAAACTGAGTTGAGAAGTGTAATAGAGTGTCAGGGACTTAGAGCAGACATAAATAGATTAATTTAATCGTTTAAAATAAACAAACAGTTTTAAATCTGAAATATAGAAGCAGAACTTAGTTACAAGAAAGCAGGCATTTCAAAAGGAATTTAGTTTTGCTGCTTTTGCTTAGGGCCTACTTTATAAAATGTGTTTTGTTAATTTTTATTTCAATTATATTAAGTACATTTGCCCAATGAAATCTCTCTATATATACTATTTTTAATACCATGCAAAAATCATGATAGATAACGAACTAGATTTTACATAATTTCCCTGTAGACCTACTTGTAGCGTCTGTCTACCCCAGACGTTCCCTCCTTTGGGTCGTTCAATTTCTGTAGGCGGGACCACTCGTGCTGTCAATCACGTTGCCGTCCAATCAGCACCCGGCCTTGTGTTCTCAGCCCGCCCCCTTCCACGTCGACCTGCACCTTCGCCATATTTTCAGCCCTGTGCATCCCGCAGCTCCGTGTCCCCTCTCCAAGTTGCCAGGAGAGCCTTCCTGTGTCTACTTGTGTCGGATTAAACCGTGAAAAGCCCTCCTCGGCTTCCCAGCTGTGTCTGCTTGTATTCGCGCCGCGCAACCATGAACGTCTTCAGGCTGACAGGAGACCTCTCTCATCTGGCTGCTATCATCATCCTGCTGCTAAAAATATGGAAAACCAGGTCTTGTGCAGGTAAGCTTGGGTTTTTCCTATTGCCACCTGCCACAGCGCGGCGTTGCTAGTGACATGTATGACTTGCGTCTTCCCCTAAATGTGTGCCTTGAGTCGTGGATCAGCAGCCCTTCTGCTAGCTAGCTTCACAATGCTAACGGTGCTGGTCATTCATTGAAGCTAATGGCTAAAAGTAGAGCTAACTGTTCGCAGGTAAAGCCTGCTGTTTGTTGCTCCGTACGTTACTGTCGGCCTGATGGTGTGGTTTCTGTTCGTTTTGAAGACGGACACGGTAGCTTGGGTTGACGTGTGATGGTGTAACTTTAGCATCGATGGTCTTTGCTGAGGTTTCAGCTGCTGGTTGTGTCGCTGGGAGCAGGAGTCCGTTAGATTTGTGCTGCGTTGTTTTAGAGATTTCCTGTTTTTTTTTTTATTAGGTTGTGTGAACGTTTTAAATCCAAAGTGCAGGAGTCCCACCGGGTGGGTTTGCCAGCTCTACACCCCACACCCCCAGACATCCTGCTTTGAGGTTTGGGGATCGACTTTTTTGGTCTGCTCTCTGACGTGGCGCTCCAGGAGAAGCTAGGGAAGTTAGCAACATGCTAAAGCTTTTTTCTTCCCAGTTTAACCAAACCCTACATTTTTTTTATTGTAGTACTTTTTGTAAACTTTTTTTTTTTTTTACTCTACTTTATATCGACACTTAAATGAAAATCCAATCGAAACTCCTACAAATTGGAACAAATGTGGATCCTTTGGGACCTTTTTAGATGATTTATGACTGTTTCTTGATCTAGACACAAATTTAAACCTGTATTTATTAGTAGCAGTTCCGTTGAAAAAAGTGTTACCATATAATATTCAATGCTTTGAGCTTTTTTTATATAAAAAAATACAACTTTTACCTATGAGTTTAGAGCATTTTGTACTCATACTTGTTCTTAAATAGAAAGAAATGTTGACTTTAAAGACTCAAGTTGGGTTCAACATATACTGTAATGATCTCAGGAGGGGATTTGGTTTTTCTCACATTAATTATACAATTATCACTTACAACATGATTTTATAAAGTTTACAACATCATTTACTTTATAAGAAAAAAGTGGGTACATTATCTAAGAGCGATAATCTAAAGAAGACGGCGTCAGAGAGTACAGATAGTGCAGTTAACGGCACAGGACAGTCCAGGAGATTGGCAACAATGCATGATTTACAGATTCTTTATAGATAAAATACATGTTATTCATAGGCGCTTAGATTTTTACTTGTTAAAGAGTATAGAGAGATAAAGTACTGTAATATTACTTGGGGACGTTAAAGTGGAGGACACAGGATTAAGGCCCTATCAGTGCTTGTTTGAAACCTTTCTTGAATAACTTCGATATATATTTATTGTCTTGCCACTGCAGATAACTTTTATGCAAACCACACAAATACCAGTTATAGAAACGGTGATTCCAGAGGCGTGTCTATTTGGCATCCTCTGTATCCTCTGGAAAATAACGTGCAGATGTGCATGTAAACATTAGTCAATGTTTTAATCATGCAAAGGACTTTGTGTTCTTCTCCTTGTACTGAAATGTGCTATACAAATAAATTTGCATTGCCTCTTCATATCAACCCAAGACCTTGCATTAAAGACAACATCCGTATTGCTTTCTTTTCACTTATATTCTTCCTCCTAACCCTTCAACAAAATTGTCCTCTAAATGTTTTCAAGCACCAAAGATATGATCAGTGAGTATATAGTTTACTAGTCTGAGCTAGATCCACTTTTCAATAATAAAAAAAGCTAGAAATATTTTGTTTCTGAAGCTTCTCCCAGGTTTCAAAGTAAATTGTGGATAATAAACTAGCGTAAAGTTATATCATTAAAAAAAGCCTCAGTTTTCTACTTTTCCATCCTACATAAATTATCTTTGTATTGTTTATGACGCCAGGCTTAATTTTCATACTGCTGACTAATTGGTGTTTATAATTGGAATGTTCTGCTCATGTAATTTTGATTTCTAAAAGAATGAATGAGTATTTTATTGTGCCGTTTCAAGGGTATAATTAATAGCAGTAAAAATGTCTATTTGTGGAAGAGCCCATACCACAATGAAGCTGAAGCTTCCATTTGATAGCAGCAATGATCAAGGTTGGTACATGTGTTTTTGTTTTGCCTGCTTGCCATGCACAAAGCATGCAGGTAGAAGCAATCGTTGCTGACTGGCAATGAGTTGCTCCCCTTTCTAATGCTATAGATTCAAAGCATAGTCTGTTACAATGCTGGGGTTCTAAAAGACTCATGCAAGTTTATGCATCAAACCTCTGTGTATCTGACAGAGAGATGTGTGAGAAGCACCAGGAGGGCCTTCATGAGTGCATCTTGAGCTGCATTACAGCATTTCCGTGCATTGCCATACACAAACTACCAGGGCCACATAAATATCTGGTCATCACAGTGTCAGAGTGTGAATTGTTCATATTGCATTTGACCGTCTGATATGCGATCTTTGTTAGCCGCTGTACTCCACGGGTCAGAATTGACCTGACAGAGATGATGCTGCTGCCTGAGAAAGAAAGGATCGTAAAGATGTAGAAGCATCGCAATGACAGATGAGGAACAGAAGTGAGGGAAATGTGGATTTATCTAGAAGTCAGTTTAATAATATTGACATAAAAGGACACTACATGTTATGGATTGTTAGCTGCAAGTTTCTTGGGATTGTTACTGCTATGCCTTTTGCCCTCAATATCACACTTAAATTCAATCTGTATTAATAATCATCATTTGAAGTCATTAATGCGAAAATCAATTGCAAGCATGTAACTATAATAGAACATGATGTTACTCTAGAAAGATTAAAACGGACTCATCTTCATACGGTCGCTGATTTCAATATAGCAAGGATTTGGTAGTCATTATGTTTTAAGTTTTTTATTGATATTGTTTATTATTGTTACTTTGTGCTTTGGTTGTTTGTGTTGTTCTAGCTTGACTGTAAAGCTCCCTGGTTGTTCTTGTGGACACAGACCTGTCAACGCTCCAGTTTAAGGCGTTTCAGGAACAAAATGGTTGTTTCCAAATTATATGGAAAATGTCAGATCCACAAGCTGGAACCAAAACATCAATACAGTCCTCAGGCCGATGAGAACAACTGCAGCACATTTTATTGGTTTCTTTTTTTTTAAATTTGTGGTTAAATGAAAGAGTATATGTGATGATTGGAGCCATATTATATTTTAACCTCACTTTCTGTAGGTTTGGTTCTGATATTATCAAAAACACGTTTTTTTTAGGATTGGCCTCTTGAAAAACGCTGTTTTTGGATCATTTAGAGTCATGTCCAGCAGATGTCAGTGTGCCACCATGAAAGGCTCGACTCATGACTTACCCAGACTGTGCTCCAGCGCTGAGCTTAAACTTTGCTTCTGCTGATATTTCTCTGTTCAAAGGGATCTCTGGGAAGAGCCAAATTCTCTTTGCCCTCGTGTTCACCACGCGTTACCTGGATCTGCTCACCTCTTTCATCTCGCTGTACAACACGTCCATGAAGGTAAGGGGGCTGTTGAGCCGTCGTACGGGTATCCGTGTTTCTCTGTGCGCCGTCACTGACGGGGCTCTCCTGTGCTGCTCACCAGGTGATATACATCGGCTGTTCGTACGCCACCGTCTACCTGATCTACATGAAGTTCAGGGCCACCTACGACGGAAACCATGACAGCTTCAGGGTGGAGTTCCTGGTCGTTCCCGTCGGGGGTCTCGCTGTTCTCATCAACCATGACTTCTCTCCCCTCGAGGTTCGTTTAAGCTGCTGTGGGGTGCACAGAAGGGTTTATTTAAGTTCTAGGTAGCTATTTATAATGACGACTTCTTGAGTTTGTGGGAAAGAACCTCATGTTCAGGCATGGCAGAGGATCTGTGATGGTGTGGGCTGTTTTTATTTTCCACAGGTAGGGCTTAGAGTGCATAGGACTCTGAAATAAAGGGTTTTTATTTAATGATCAGATGGACTAACAGTAGAATAGATCAGTATTTGGTTTGTCAACAGGAAATTGCGTGTTTGATTGTTTTTAACTGAGATCTCCATCTCCAGATCCTTTGGACGTTCTCCATCTACCTGGAGTCTGTGGCGATCCTGCCTCAGCTCTTCATGATCAGCAAGACCGGCGAGGCCGAGACCATCACCACTCACTACCTGTTCTGCTTGGGCCTGTACCGGGCCCTCTACCTCTTCAACTGGATCTGGCGTTACTACTTCGAGGGCTTCTTCGACATGATCGCCATTGTGGCAGGCGTGGTGCAGACTGTCCTCTACTGTGACTTCTTCTACCTTTATGTTACCAAAGGTGGGTCATGTTCTTACGTTTTACCTAATTGTTTAAAAAAAATACAATGGCTGTCCTGTCAAAATAATTGTTTACGAGGGAATTAAAAGTAATGCTTACAATATCATTAGTTGATGTAATCTGTTGCTTGTCATCAGCTAGATGGTCTCTGAAATCTCTCTTCATTGAATAACATTTATACGAAGGAGAGGGGTAATCTTCTGTGCTTGTTCCCTGAAAAACCTCCCTGTAAAGTTCAGCCTTAGCTGATCGGAGGATTCGGTAATCAAAAAATTCCTAAAAGGGGTAATTATTTTCCAAAGCTAGCCTCTGTCGAGTCACATTGGCGATTACGGCCCCGTCATTCTGCAATAAATCAGAGGATAAATAGTCCCAGTTCCTCACAGAGGACCTGTTGTGCTAAAACACTTGCATGCCCTGTGAGTTTCTCTTCGTGTGTTTGAGTTGTATTTAAAAGAATTTGCCCGTGGACAGTTCAAAACCTTTTCGAGGAACAGATACTGTTAAAAAAAACAAAAAAACAAAAAAAAAACTTTCTACTGGGTAGGACTTAAAGACTCTGTATGGTCTCAAGAATGTTTATCTTCACTTTTGTTTTCCCATTCGTCTAGAGTGCCAGAGAAAAGTTTCCATGCCCTTATTATGATCATGATAAACAAGAATAAGGTGCAAAAGTTTGAAATTCTTGCAGATTTTTAGAGGAAACGTCCCTGATGATTGGTTGGGATGTTAAGGAACAACTTAGGAGCCACACAGGCTCAAATCTATAAGTGGAAGCTGCCGCAGCGCTGCCTTCACTGCCCACATTGAGGCCTGCTTTACATCAACATGACTGAGAGGTAGCTGACCAAGAAAGCAGCCCCTGCTTCAAGCTTGACTAACATTTGAAACTTACCTCAGGGATAAGCTGAATGCCTTTTTAAATAAAGGATGAAGATTGAGCTCTTTGGTCACATTGATGAGAACAAAAGCTTGGAGGAGCTGAAGGTGAAAAACTGTACAGACAATCAAGCATGGTGGCAGTAGCTTGAGGCCGAGGTTCCTGTGCAATACCCAGAATATATTCCTTATTTTACAATCTAAAAGACAAAAAGTCTTAATTTCTGAAAAAACTAAGGCTTTAATTTATATAAAGGTAACTTTCTTTATTCCTGGGCTGTCACATCCAAACTTTTTATTTATTTATTATTATTTAGGGAGATGACTCACAGTTTTGGCCTTTGGAACAGGGGTCTCAAACTTTGGTGTCTCGTAATTTCTAGATGGATCCCCGGTCAAACACACCAGTGGAACGGCTGAACTGCCTTCCGGACATGCAAGCTCGTTCTGAAAAGTTCTAATTATCTGATTCAGGGAAGTTAAAGCGGTAACTCCTCTAAAAATGGCAGTACGTCGGCCCTTGAGAATTGCAGATAAAGACCCCAGGTCTAAACCCTTCAGGGTTTTAGGCTGGACCTCTGGTTGTGGTTTAACTGTCAGCGTATCATTTTCTGAAGATTTACAAATCAAATAAAGAGTTTGCACCTCGCTTCCTGCTTTTACAGAATCTGCATTTAGTTCAGATGTAATAAATATTAGGAGATTTAAATGTAGGGCTGATGGAAGTATCACATAGTGTTATTTCAAGACTTGTTAAATATTCAGATAATGGAACTGGATTAGTGGTATGTTTAGTTCTCAGATGTTCACCATTCTCTGTAAAATTACCATATTTCTCTTTTTTTTTTATGAGAAATATGTAAGAACCGCAGGCTGTGGATCTTGCATATTTCTGTTTAGCCCCCAGGGTAAATATTGCGTTGTACAAAGTAGGAGGGCTAATGACAGGAGGGATACCTGAAAATTCATCAAGTTGATGGTTAAAATCTGGACACAATCAGGTTTTCCAACAGGATGATGATGCTGAACACGCCTCTTGGTTCTGGAAAGGGTAAAGCTTCTGGAATAACCTCGATTGCATTGGAAATTGGCAAACTATGCTTAAAAGCTGCATCCGTGTCATGTAAATAATTTCAATAAGATTCATCCATAAAGGCCCGAAGTGCCTTAAGAGAGTTAACCCACACTGGTCAAGCCATTTTCAGGCATTGGTTAATCTGACAACCAACCAATTTTTGTGCTTTTAAGTTGAATTTTCTATTATGTGACTTTTTTTTTTTTTTTTGTTCAGCTCTTTGCTTCAGTTTGTGGTTTGAAATCAACTAACAGACTCCTAAATCTAATAGAGGTGGAGTTATGGTTTCTAAGCGCTGTGCGTCTTGTGTTTCTTTCCCTGCAGTTGTTGAAAGGTAAGAAGCTGAGCCTGCGGCGGTTAAAGGGCGCTGGAGGAGACCGCAGCTCCCAGCAGACTCGGTGGGAGGGTGGGTAGCAGAGTTGACGTTGTGGAGTCTCATGATCGCGACCAGTGACGGATGCCTGAAACAGCCAACTATTGGGGAATAAACACTAGTCGTTTTGATGATTGATCATGGAACTGGTTAAATGCCAACAAAACAACGGCGCTGACAAAGATCATCAACTTTGGATTCTGTGTTCAGCAATCTTGCCTTAAACTTTCTTTCATGCTGTTCAAAATCGAGATACATTTTTTCTTTTTTTACATGTGAGGGTGTATACCCTGTTTTCTTTCTTTTTTTTGTTTTTAGATTACATCAACACAAAAGGTAGAGTCCCGAGTACCTTGTTTGACTTTAACCTGGTAAGAAAATGCACAAATGTACAGTCTAATTAAGAGTGAGATAAAGCATAAGATATCAGAGTGCCTGTGAGGATTATGTCCATTTTTCTCACCATATATTTTTTTTTCATTTATCTGCAAATCTTGTGTAGCTGATTATAGGCATATATGCTTTGAGAAAAAAACATTCAGAGGCCAACATTAGAAGATAATTTTTTTTGTACATGTCTTGCTTTATTAAGAAAAAAACCCTAAATGTTTTAACAGGTCTCGTATATAAAAAAAAAAAAAATCACAGCTTTTTAAGGGGAACTCGTAGAGGGATTTTGACTATAAAATGTATAGATTGGATGATCTAAGTGCCGGCAATCATTTTGGCACATCAGTATTTTCAAATGGTGCTTGTTTTGTTTAAGATTCCATTTAAGATGTGTTTACTGGCATTTCCTGCTTACGAAACCCTAAAAAACAAAGCATAGTCACGTTTTCGCAGCCGATGGAGCTCAGGCCTGGTTTTAGCTGTCGTTGCACTCCAGTAACAAACTCATGAACACCTTCCAGTGGTTACCCGCCAGTTTTTTCCCCCATCCTGACACGGGTAAAAAGGTAGAAGGAAGAAAATGTTTGCCATGTTTCTTAGCTTCTCTGGCATGTTGGCTAATTTTTGTATCTGTAGCTGTTTTTTGTGTTTCAAAGGAGCTTTTGAGCACAGTTATTCTGCCCTTTTTTGTCGCTCTCTAATCGAACAGGTGTGATGGTGTTCAATGAGTGCATTTCTGTTTAATCAAAAGGCCTCGTCAACTTTATCTTAATAGGCATTAATATGCGTTTTTTTTTTTCTTCCAAGTTTTGTCAAATTATTTTTCTCTTTTTGCATGATATCACCTCCATTAAAGATTTTATTATAATCAAACTTCAGTGGTTTGGTTTGATTATTGAAATACTCCAAACAGGAAATAAATGTCTTTTTTTGTAAAGCAATATTTTTTTTCACATCACATCCACAGAACTTGAGGTATTTTATTAGCACTTGATGTTAGATCAACAAAAGGTAAGGCACAATTTTGATTAAAAGCCATTTTCCCCCCACAAATAAGTCTACATGCATTTGTATTTGGCGCTTCGTTAATACCAAATACTTAAATTAGTGCACAGTTTGTAAATGGGTTCCTATGTATGATTTAATCTCAGTAGAAATCCAGCTCTTCTATGA